>NC_042971.1:1894168-2026668 GCF_901001165.1 Salmo trutta | reverse complement strand
ATAACCCTCAGTCCCCAGGTGGGTAGATGGCAGGTTGAATAAAGAGAAGCTAGTGATGTGGGGGTTCTCTCATAACCCTCAGTCCCCAGGTGGGTAGATGGCAGGTTGAATATAGAGAAGCTAGTGATGTGGGGGTTCTCTCATAACCCTCAGTCCCCAGGTGGGTAGATGGCAGGTTGAATAAAGAGAAGCTAGTGATGTGGGGGTTCTCTCATAACCCTCAGTCCCCAGGTGGGTAGATGGCAGGTTGAATAAAGAGAAGCTAGTGATGTGGGGGTTCTCTCATAACCCTCAGTCCCCAGGTGGGTAGATGGCAGGTTGAATAAAGAGAAGCTAGTGATGTGGGGGTTCTCTCATAACCCTCAGTCCCCAGGTGGGTAGATGGCAGGTTGAATAAAGAGAAGCTAGTGATGTGGGGGTTCTCTCATAACCCTCAGTCCCCAGGTGGGTAGATGGCAGGTTGAATAAAGAGAAGCTAGTGATGTGGGGGTTCTCTCATAACCCTCAGTCCCCAGGTGGGTAGATGGCAGGTTGAATAAAGAGAAGCTAGTGATGTGGGGGTTCTCTCATAACCCTCAGTCCCCAGGTGGGTAGATGGCAGGTTGCTTCCACACTGATGCTCTCTCACTGCTACTCCAGGGCCTCTTGGGTTGAGGAGTCATTCTCTTCTAACCTGATCACAAAGACAAGATTCAAACAAATAAACATGATGGTCCAACATAATAGGGGGGGGGGGGGTATAGGGAAGGTAGGGGAGAGGAGGGGGGGGTATAGGGAAGGTAGGGGAGAGGAGGGGGTATAGGGAAGGTAGGGGAGAGGAGGGGGTATAGGGAAGGTAGGGGAGAGGAGGGGGTATAGGGAAGGTAGGGGAGAGGAGGAGGTATAGGGAAGGTAGGGGAGAGGAGGGGGGTATAGGGAAGGTAGGGGAGAGGAGGGGGGTATAGGGAAGGTAGGGGAGAGGAGGGGGTATAGGGAAGGTAGGGGAGAGGAGGGGAGTATAGGGAAGGTAGGGGAGAGGAGTGGGTCATAGGGAAGGTAGGGGAGAGGAGGGGGTATAGGGAAGGTAGGGGAGGGGAGAGGGGGGGCCATAGGGATGTAAGGGATTACCCCCCTGATTTGGACAAAATAACATGGCAACATATTGGCATAGCACGAATCATACACACGATTGAAATAACCACCCAAATCGGCCCATCTCCGGGCCAATCATATGGCAATTTTCCGATGGCAATTGCCAATTGTAACACCCCAAATTTCCTTTAGATGGCGAGCGTGCTCCACCTTGGTTTTTCATACAGCAAATGATACCCAATTCTTACCCAAGTCTCAGATTTTGATAAAATGATATTTTTTTTGAAAACGTAGCATCTTGTAAAAAAGTGGTTTCTGGACCGTTTTTCGAATTTTTTTCGATTGTTATGTCAATTACACATGTATAAGAGCTGTATGAACATGCTTCTGACGTTTTTTATTGATGTCGTTTTTTGGGTTGCTTTTGCTTGTGCGCAAGGCATATGATTTGTGCATTTTGAATATGATTTCATAGGAAAAAAGTGACATTTTTTTTTTCATTTTTTTTGCAAAATGACATATCCAATGCTTTTTTTTGTCACTTGTGGAAGTATTGCAAGTGCCAAATTACAGCAAATATCCAAAAGATAGCTAGAGCTCTCCGCAGTGAATTTTCATATTGCAAATGTAACACAATTCAAGTCCCAAGTGTCAAATTTTGAAAAAATGACATATTTTTTGAAAACTTTTCAACCCTAAAAAAGTGGTTTCTGGACCGTTTTTCGAATTTTTTTTGATTTTTATGTCAATTACACATGTATAAGAGCTGTATGGACATACTTTTGACATATTTTATTGACATAATTTTTTGGGTTGTTTTTGCTTGTGCATAAGGCATTTGGAATATGTTTTGTGCATTTGGAATATGATTTCATAGGAAGTCAAAAGTGACATATTTGCTTGTGCATAAGGCATATGATTTGTGCATTTGGAATATGATTTCATAGGAAGTCAAAAGTCACATATTTATATTTTTTGCCAAATGCCATTAGAAATGTGCAAATTAAATGTCCAATTCTTTTTTTGTCAATTATACATGTATGAAAGTATTGAATGTGCCAAATCAGTATGTTTGTCCGTTTGCCATGTACGATCATAGGAAGTCGGTTTCCAAACCCAAAAGTCAGTGAACCATGTTCCAAATGGCATTTATACTGCCCAAATGATATATATCCCTATGTTGAGCCATCAATCAACGCAGATGGTCTACTTGTCATGTATGATGAGGGAGAAGTGGGACTCTGTTGCTTTTAACATTTTTAACGAATTTGACATGCTCAGAATGCATAATTGACTGGCCCGATGATCTCGGGATGGCCGTGCAGTGACTGTGGTTCCTCTCCATCGCTCGTTGTGTTGATTTCATCATGTCAACTTTGGTGATATTTTTTGCTGTTGAATCATCTTGCAAATGCGCGTTACATTTGCAATATTGCGCGTTACGTTTGCAATATGATTCAATGGGCATTTAGCATCACAAATTTAGGCATGCTCAAAAATACTGCAGAAATGCATTATTGACTGGCTCGATGAACTCGGGATGGCCGGGCAGTGACTGTGGTTCCTCTCCATTGCTCGTCACCCAGCAGTCAGCGTCCATCAGTCAATTAGATGTCATTTTGACACCAAACTGATAGCATCTGACACCAAATCCACTTTTTCCAACTCGTATAGAAGCCAACTATCACATATGTCAGAGAAGGCCCATAATTCACAGTGCTTTCAATTTTAACCATAAAAAAACCTAAAACACATAGTTACGTTATAGCTGCGGGTCCAGCTCTGACATTATGTGTAGGCCTATGTGAGGCGACCCCGAATCCCAAGTTTCGGCTCGATAGGTCATTCGGTGCCCGAGCAATGGCCTAATTGGTGCTGAAAATCCACTTTTTCAGGGCGTTACTACGGGGCCCCTGAATGAGCTATCGGACAGAGACATTGGGGTCCGTCTCTATGGGCCGAGGCGGTTTCAATGCACCTAGTCTTGCGACTCTGGGACATTTCTACATGTCGCCATGTCCGTGATATTCAAAATGAATTGAAAATATTGCAAATGTACGAGGCGGTTTCTCGGTCAGAGAACCTTCTAGAGCCCCATAAATCACCGTGCACTATCGACTTGAGCTCTAGAACAGGTTTCTAAAATTTCGGAGCTCTAGGTCTGACGGTTCTTGAATCGTTTGAACGAAAGTAACTATTGAAGGCGGTATAAGCCTCTAAGCCCCATACTATGTACCTATGGCCAAATTGTGTGTGTGTTTTTGTTTTTTTTGCAAAAAGAATAGACACACGTTGTCTTTGGGGTAGGCATATACAGAATCCTGAATATGAAGTCTCTACCTTAAGAATTGACTGAGAAACAGATGGTTGAGTTGCGTGATTTTCACTATCTGCAGGTGGCAATATGACAATAGCTCTTGGGTGTTTTTAACCACTTCCGGTTGTCACAGGAAGCTGTTGCTTCACACACGTTGTCTTTGGGGTAGAAATAAACAGAATCCTGAATAAGAAGTCTCTACCTTAAGAATTGACTGAGAAACAGATGGTTGAGTTGCATGATTTTCACTATGCGCACGTAATATGACAATAGCTCTTGGGTGTTTTTAACCACTTCCGGTTGTCACAGGAAGCTCTTGCTTCACACACGTTGTCGTTGGGGTAGACAGAAACAGAATCCTGAATAAGAAGTCTCTACCTTAAGAATTGACTGAGAAACAGATGGTTGAGTTGCGTGATTTTCACTATCTGCAGGTGGCAATATGACAATAGCTCTAGGCTATTTTAAACCACTTCCGGTTGTCACAGGAAGCTCTTGCTTCACACACGTTGTCTTTGGGGTAGACATAAACGGAATCCTGAATAAGAAGTCTCTACCTTAAGAATTGACTGAGAAACAGATGGTTGAGTTGCGTGATTTTCACTATGCGCACGTAATATGACAATAGCTCTTGGGTGATTTTAACCACTTCCGGTTGTCACAGGAAGCTCTTGCTTCACACACGTTGTCTTTGGGGTAGACATAAACGGAATCCTGAATAAGAAGTCTCTACCTTAAGAATTGACTGAGAAACAGACGGTTGAGTTGCGTGATTTTCACTATGCGCACGTAATATGACAATAGCTCTTGGGTGATTTTAACCACTTCCGGTTGTCACAGGAAGCTCTTGCTTCACACACGTTGTCTTTGGGGTAGACATAAACGGAATCCTGAATAAGAAGTCTCTACCTTAAGAATTGACTGAGAAACAGACGGTTGAGTTGCGTGATTTTCACTATGCGCACGTAATATGACAATAGCTCTTGGGTGATTTTAACCACTTCCGGTTGTCACAGGAAGCTCTTGCTTCACACACGTTGTCTTTGGGGTAGACATAAACGGAATCCTGAATAAGAAGTCTCTACCTTAAGAATTGACTGAGTAACAGATGGTTGAGTTGCGTGATTTTCACTATATGCAGGTTGTCCATATGACAATAGCTCTAGGCTGTTTTAACCACTTCCCGTTGTCACAGGAAGTTCTTACTCAACACACGTTGTCTTTGGGGTAGACATAAACAGAATCCTGAGTAAGAAGTCTCTACCTTAAGAATTGACTGAGAAACAGATGGTTGAGTTGCGTGATTTTCACTATCTGCAGGTGGCAATATGACAATAGCTCTTGGGTGTTTTTAACCACTTCCGGTTGTCACAGGAAGCTGTTGCTTCACACACGTTGTCTTTGGGGTAGACATAAACAGAATCCTGAATAAGAAGTCTCTACCTTAAGAATTGACTGAGTAACAGATGGTTGAGTTGCGTGATTTTCACTATATGCAGGTTGTCCATATGACAATAGCTCTAGGCTGTTTTAACCACTTCCCGTTGTCACAGGAAGTTCTTACTCAACACACGTTGTCTTTGGGGTAGACATAAACAGAATCCTGAATAAGAAGTCTCTACCTTAAGAATTGACTGAGAAACAGATGGTTGAGTTGCGTGATTTTCACTATGCGCACGTAATATGACAATAGCTCTTGAGTGATTTTAACCACTTCCGGTTGTCACAGGAAGCTCTTGCTTCACACACGTTGTCTTTGGGGTAGACATAAACGGAATCCTGAATAAGAAGTCTCTACCTTAAGAATTGACTGAGAAACAGATGGTTGAGTTGCATGATTTTCACTATGCGCACGTAATATGACAATAGCACTTGGGTGATTTTAACCACTTCCGGTTGTCACAGGAAGCTCTTGCTTCACACACGTTGTCTTTGGGGTACACATAAACAGAATCATGAATAAGAAGTCTCTACCTTAAGAATTGACTGAGTAACAGATGGTTGAGTTGCGTGATTTTCACTATATGCAGGTTGACCAAATGACAATGGCTCTAGGCTGTTTTAACCACTTCCCGTTGTCACAGGAAGTTCTTACTCAACACACGTTGTCTTTGGGGTAGACATAAACAGAATCCTGAATAAGAAGTCTCTACCTTAAGAATTGACTGAGTAACAGATGGTTGAGTTGCGTGATTTTCACTATATGCAGGTTGACCATATGACAATAGCTCTTGGCTGTTTTTAACAACTTCCGGTTGTCACAGGAAGCTCTTACTTCACACACGTTGTCTTTGGGGTAGACATAAACAGAATCCTGAATATGAAGTCTGTACCTTAAGAATTGACTGAGTAACAGATGGTTGAGTTGCGTGATTTTCACTATCTGCAGGTGGCAATATGACAATAGCTCTTGGGTGTTTTTAACCACTTCCGGTTGTCACAGGAAGCTGTTGCTTCACACACGTTGTCTTTGGGGTAGACATAAACAGAATCCTGAATAAGAAGTCTCTACCTTAAGAATTGACTGAGAAACAGATGGTTGAGTTGCGTGATTTTCACTATGCGCACTTAATATGACAATAGCTCTAGGCTGTTTTAACCACTTCCCGTTGTCACAGGAAGTTCTTACTCAACACATGTTGTCTTTGGGGTAGACATAAACAGAATCCTGAATAAGAAGTCTCTACCTTAAGAATTGACTGAGAAACAGATGGTTGAGTTGCGTGATTTTCACTATGCGCACGTAATATGACAATAGCTCTTGGGTGATTTTAACCACTTCCGGTTGTCACAGGAAGCTCTTGCTTCACACACGTTGTCTTTGGGGTAGACAGAAACAGAATCCTGAATAAGAAGTCTCTACCTTAAGAATTGACTGAGTAACAGATGGTTGAGTTGCGTGATTTTCACTATCTGCAGGTGGCAATATGACAATAGCTCTTGGGTGTTTTTAACCACTTCCGGTTGTCACAGGAAGCTGTTGCTTCACACACGTTGTCTTTGGGGTAGACATAAACAGAATCCTGAATAAGAAGTCTCTACCTTAAGAATTGACTGAGTAACAGATGGTTGAGTTGCGTGATTTTCACTATATGCAGGTTGTCCATATGACAATAGCTCTAGGCTGTTTTAACCACTTCCCGTTGTCACAGGAAGTTCTTACTCAACACACGTTGTCTTTGGGGTAGACATAAACAGAATCCTGAATAAGAAGTCTCTACCTTAAGAATTGACTGAGAAACAGATGGTTGAGTTGCGTGATTTTCACTATGCGCACGTAATATGACAATAGCTCTTGAGTGATTTTAACCACTTCCGGTTGTCACAGGAAGCTCTTGCTTCACACACGTTGTCTTTGGGGTAGACATAAACGGAATCCTGAATAAGAAGTCTCTACCTTAAGAATTGACTGAGAAACAGATGGTTGAGTTGCGTGATTTTCACTATGCGCACGTAATATGACAATGGCTCTTGGGTGATTTTAACCACTTCCGGTTGTCACAGGAAGCTCTTGCTTCACACACGTTGTCGTTGGGGTAGACAGAAACAGAATCCTGAATAAGAAGTCTCTACCTTAAGAATTGACTGAGTAACAGATGGTTGAGTTGCGTGATTTTCACTATCTGCAGGTGGCAATATGACAATAGCTCTTGGGTGTTTTTAACCACTTCCGGTTGTCACAGGAAGCTGTTGCTTCACACACGTTGTCTTTGGGGTAGACATAAACAGAATCCTGAATAAGAAGTCTCTACCTTAAGAATTGACTGAGAAACAGATGGTTGAGTTGCGTGATTTTCACTATATGCAGGTTGACCATATGACAATAGCTCTAGGCTGTTTTAACCACTTCCCGTTGTCACAGGAAGCTATTGCTTCACACACGTTGTCCTTGGGGTACATATAAACATAATCCTGAATAAGAAGTCTCTACCTTAAGAATTGACTGAGTAACAGATGGTTGAGTTGCGTGATTTTCACTATGCGCACGTAATATGACAATGGCTCTTGGGTGATTTTAACCACTTCCGGTTGTCACAGGAAGCTCTTGCTTCACACACGTTGTCTTTGGGGTACATATAAACAGAATCCTGAATAAGAAGTCTCTACCTTAAAAATTGACTGAGTAACAGATGGTTGAGTTGCGTGATTTTCACTATCTGCAGGTGGCAATATGACAATAGCTCTTGGGTGTTTTTAACCACTTCCGGTTGTCACAGGAAGCTGTTGCTTCACACACGTTGTCTTTGGGGTAGACATAAACAGAATCCTGAATAAGAAGTCTCTACCTTAAGAATTGACTGAGTAACAGATGGTTGAGTTGCGTGATTTTCACTATGCGCACTTAATATGACAATAGCTCTTGGGTGTTTTTAACCACTTCCAGTTGTCACAGGAACCTTAGAATCGACACAGGTAGACCTCACAGTAGCCTGATGGATTGTTGTAGAAGACAGGTTCATAAGGCATTCATAACCCACATAGGCTTCAGGTTGAATTTTGGAGAATAGTCTATGTGTTCCTATGGGGAGAGAAGTCATTGCACACAGTTTGATCTAAACACCTTCTTTTCACTGTGAAGGGTTAATGCCACAGGGTCAAGGTTGGCTTGCACAGATCGGGAGGACCTCAGGAACGCTCCTGGTTCCTCTCCATCGCTCGTTGTGTTGATTTCATCATGTCACCTTTGGTGACATTTTTTGCTGTTGAATCATATTGCAAATACACGGATGCGCATTTGCAATATGATTCAATTGGCATTTAGCATCACAACTTTGGCATGCTCAAAACCACTGCAGAAATGCATAATTGACTGTCCCGATGAACTGGGGATGGCCGTGCAGTGACTGTGGTTCCTCTCCATCGCTCGTTGTGTTGATTTCATCATGTCAACTTTGGTGATGTTTTTTGCTGTTGAATCATGTTGCAAATGCGCGTTACATTTGCAATATTCCATGTTACGTTTGCAATATGATTCAATGGGCATTTAGCATCACAAATGTGGCATGCTCAAAACCACTGCAGAAATGCATAATTGACTGTCCCGATGAACTGGGGATGGCCGTGCAGTGACTGTGGTTCCTCTCCATCGCTCGTTGTGTTGATTTCATCATGTCAACTTTGGTGATGTTTTTTGCTGTTGAATCATGTTGCAAATGCGCGTTACATTTGCAATATTCCATGTTACGTTTGCAATATGATTCAATGGGCATTTAGCATCACAAATGTGGCATGCTCAAAACCACTGCAGAAATGCATAATTGACTGTCCCGATGAACTGGGGATGGCCGTGCAGTGACTGTGGTTCCTCTCCATCGCTCGTTGTGTTGATTTCATCATGTCAACTTTGGTGATATTTTTTGCTGTTGAATCATGTTGCAAATGCGCGTTACATTTGCAATATTGCGTGTTACGTTTGCAATATGATGCAATGGGCATTTAGCATCACAACTTTGGCATGCTCAAAACCACTGCAGAAATGCATAATTGACTGTCCCGATGAACTGGGGATGGCTGTGCAGTGACTGTGGTTCCTCTCCATGGCTTGATGGTGAGTTTTTTTTTGTGATTTTTGGAAAAATGTCCAAAATGACTAGGTGCGCCCCATACTGGATGGGCACTGATGGAAGGTGCTCCCTACCCAACCGCGGACCCCTTGCACCACCCTAAAGTCATTTAAAAGCCTTCTAAAAAAATACTCCTGGTAACCCATTTCGGGTCACCATGTGCACTGATGCGCATTTGCAATATGATTCAATGGGCCTCAACATCACGAATTTGGCATGCTTAAAAACACTGCAGAAATGCAAAATGAACTGTCCCGATGAACTGGTGATGGCCGGGCAGTGACTGTGGTTCCTCTCCATGGCTTGATGGTGACATTAGACAAGTGGGATTGTCGTTTTTTAGCGATTTTTTTGAAAAATGTCCAAAATGACTTGGTGCGCCCCATACTGGATGGGCACTGATGGAAGGTTCTCCCTACCCAACCGTGGACCCCTTGCACCACCCTAAAGGCATTTAAAAGCATTCTAAAAAATTACTCCTGGTAACCCATTTCGGGTCACCATGTGCACTGATGCGCATTTGCAATATGATTCAATGGGCCTCAACATCACGAATTTGGCATGCTCAAAAACACTGCAGAAAGGCAAAATTAACTGTCCCGATGAACTGGTGATGGCTGGGCAGTGACTGTGGTTCCTCTCCATGGCTTGATGGTGACATGAGACAAGTGGGATTGTCGTTTTTTAGCGATTTTTTTTTGAAAAATGTCCAAAATGACTAAGGGCGCCCCATACTGGATGGGCACTGATGGAAGGTGCTCCCTACCCAACCGTGCACCCCTTGCACCACCCTAAAGGCATTTAAAACCATTCTAAAAAATTACTCCTGGTAACCCATTTCGGGTCACCATGTGCACGGATGCGCATTTGCAATATGATTCAATGGGCCTCAACATCACGAATTTGGCATGCTCAAAAACACTAAAGATATGCAAAATTGACTGTCCCGATGAACTGGGAATGGCCGGGCAGTGACTGTGGTTCCTCTCCATGACTTGATGGTGACATGAGAGAAGTGGGATTGTCGTTTTTTAGCGATTTTTTGAAAAATGTCCAAAATGACTAGGGGCGCCTTATACTGGATGGGCACTGATGGAAGGTGCTCCCTACCCAACCGTGCACCCCTTGCACCACCCTAAAGGCATTTAAAACCCTTCTAAAAAATTACTCCTGGTAACCCATTTCGGGTCACCATGTGCACGGATGCGCATTTGCAATATGATTCAATGGGCCTCAACATCACGAATTTGGCATGCTCAAAAACACTAAAGATATGCAAAATTGACTGTCCCGATGAACTGGGGATGGCCGGGCAGTGACTGTGGTTCCTCTCTATCGCTCATTGTGTTGATTTCATCATGTCAACATTGGTGATATTTTTTGCTGTTGAGTCATATTGCAAACGCACGTTACGTTTGCAATATAGCGCGTTACGTTTGCAATATGATTTAATGGGCATTTAGCATCACAAATTTAGGCATGCTCAAAAATACTGCAGAAATGCATAATTGACTGGCCCGATGAACTCGGGATGGCCGGGCAGTGACTGTGGTTCCTCTCCATTGCTCGTCACCCAGCAGTCAGCGTCCATCAGTCAATTAGATGTCAATCTGACACCAAACTGATAGCATCTGACACCAAATCCACTTTTTCCAACTCGTATAGAAGCCAACTATCACATATGTCAGAGAAGGCCCATAATTCACAGTGCTTTCAATTTTAACCATAAAAAAACCTAAAACACATAGTTACGTTATAGCTGCGGGTCCAGCTCTGACATTATGTGTAGGCCTATGTGAGGCGACCCCGAATCCGAAGTTTCGGCTCGATAGGTCATTCGGTGCCCGAGCAATGGCCTAATTGGTGCTGAAAATCCACTTTTTCAGGGCGTTACTACGGGGTCCCTGAATGAGCTATTGGACAGAGATATTGGGGTCCGTCTCTATGGGCCGAGCCGGTTTCAATGCACCTAGTCTTGCGACTCTGGGACATTTCTACATGTCGCCATGTCCGTGATATTCAAAATGAATTGAAAATATTGCAAATGTACGAGGCGGTTTCTCGGTCAGAGAACCTTCTAGAGCCCCATAAATCACCGTGCACTATCGACTTGAGCTCTAGAACAGGTTTCTAAAATTTCGGAGCTCTAGGTCTGACGGTTCTTGAATCGTTTGAACAAAAGTAACTATTGAAGGCGGTATAAGACTCTAAGCCCCACACTATGTCCCTATGGCCAAATTGTGTGTGTGTGTGTTTTTGTTTTTTTTGCAAAAAGAATAGACACACGTTGTCTTTGGGGTAGGCATATACAGAATCCTCAATATGAAGTCTCTACCTAAAGAATTGGCTGGATGACATAGGGTTGAGTTGCGTGATTTTCAGTATGTGCAGGTTATATGACAATAGCTCTTGGCTGTTTTTAACCACTTCCGGTTGTCACAGGAAGCTCTTACTCAACACACGTTGTCTTTGGGTTAGACATAAACAGAATCCTGAATATGAAGTCTCTACCTTAAGAATTGACTGAATAACAGATGGTTGAGTTGCGTGATTTTCACTATCTGCAGGTTGCTTATATGACAATAGCTCTAGGGTGATTTTAACATTTTCCGGTTGCTCCAGGAACCTTAGAATCGACACAGGTAGACCTCACAGTAGCCTGATGGATTGTTATAGAATACAGGTTCATAAGGCATTCATAACCCACATAGACTTCAGGTTGAATTTAGGAGAATTGTCAATGTATTCCTATGGGGAGAGAAGTCATTGCACACAGTTTGATCTAAACACCTTCTTTTCACTGTGAAGGGTTAATGCCACAGGGTCAAGGTTAGGCTTGCACAGATCGGGAGGACCTCAGGAACGCTCCTGAGGTTGAATTGTGCTTCTAACCCTAATGGTTCTCTCACTGTCACCCATAAGCACTTGACATATTGGTGCAGGCCTCATTTTGGGCCTAGTTTTCTCACGGTCGCTGCGCTCATACCGAGCAAGCTACGGTCAAGCGGGGCGTCTCATTGAACTCGTCTCAGCCTAGAGATAATGGTAATGCCATTGCAGGCTCTTTGTGTCTTTAAGAACCGCACTGTGTCACTCCGTCCTCTCTGTGTGTGTGTTTGAGAGAGCTTTTCTTTGACATCTGATGGGATAAATGACTGATTTACAGTTCATGAGGGTTGCCTAGTCACACATATGAAGTTGTGGAAAGATCTGACCTTTTTAACCCTTCAAAACAGCCCCTATGACACCATTATAAGGCATTTCTGGTTGACACAGGAATCTGAACGTTAGGCTCTTATAGAATATTGAGTTTTAAGTGTTTCTCTTAAGAACTGACTTATTTACAGAGGGTTGAACAAGTGTGTGTTGTTTCAGAAAATCACAGAAAATCACAGAAATCTCGCAGAGCTCCGAAACCTGCCTTAACGGACTCATCTGAACACGCTGCAACTGGATATGTAACTTTTTTGAAAAAAAAAACCTATTGTTGTTGAATATCACCAATGTGTCATTGTACAATTTCTCTGAAATGAACATTGGTAAATGCATGGTTCCTTTTCTCCTGACACCGTAGGCTCATGTAGTTTGATGTGAAGCGGTCAAATCAGCACTCTATTTTCCTCTTTGACTTTCAATCCCAGAAAAATAGCCTTAACTCGAAAAGCGTCGAGGCCTCGACTCCATCCTGTTCGGGGCCAACTGCCCATTATGCCAAACCCACGCAGACCGAGTTTCGTCTTCGAATTATCTTCCGTTTAGGAGAAAAAGCCGTGTCGCGATTGGTGATATATGTTACATTTGCAATATGATTCCATACGCCCTCTCGTGGAATAATCCGGGACTGCAAGGAAATGACCAAAATTTGAAAATTTAATTAAACGGAAACCGAAGGTCCGAGAGACTCCGTTCGATGACTTCCTGGAAGATCCGGCCCCCGCGAGCGGCCCGACGCCGTCCGCGGATTTATCGGACGTGGTCGGACGTCTAGTAAGGGAGGGTACATTTGCAACATGGACTTTCTCACTAACCATACGGATGGCGCACGCGATGTCCCTTCATGTATGGTAGGGGAGAGGAGGGGGGTATAGGGAAGGTAGGGGAGAGGAGTGGGGGCATAGGGAAGGTAGGGGCGAGGAGGGGGGCATAGGGAAGGTAGGGGAGAGGAGGGGGTATAGGGAAGGTAGGGGAGAGGAGGGGGGGTATAGGGAAGGTAGGGGAGAGGAGGGGGTATAGGGAAGTTAGGGGAGAGGAGGGGGTTTGGGGAAGGTAGGGGAGAGGAGGGGGTATAGGGAAGGTAGGGGAGAGGAGGGGGTATAGGGAAGGTAGGGGAGAGGGGGGGTATAGGGAAGGTAGGGGAGAGGAGGGGGGGTATAGGGAAGGTAGGGGAGAGGAGGGGGGGTATAGGGAAGGTAGGGGAGAGGATGGGGTATAGGGAAGGCAGAGGAGAGGAGGAGGGACTTCCTCCATGTCAGGTAAGCAGCCTCCAAGTCTACCCTCACCAACGGACCAGACTGAGTGAGTTCTGAACATCCCTCTCTGTCCTCTGATGCTGCGTCCAAGTCTTCTTGGGTCTTTCTGGTGTCTCTGTCTTGACTCTTTAGTGAGTTTTTTCAGTTCGTTCCCAGGCTGCCTGAAAAACACAAAAAGATGGCAACTACATGAGTTATAAACTATCAAAATAAAGAGAGTCCCACACTCCATATATAAACTCCCAGTAATTTAATGGGTATTTACCAACGTTTCAGCATCACTGTGCCTTCTTCAGGGTGATGTCATCAATACTTGAACCACGTTATGTAGACAAACAGTGCAATTAGTGTAAACAATGACAATAGAGAGGGGTGTGTCATAATGATTAAGTTAATTACAATGAATTAATGAAACTGTTAAAAAAAACAATAGTTTATGGCATATTAAATATTAAAAAATAGTAGGGTATATTATATACATCCGTCTCTCAATGTAATCTGATACATTATGATATAGGATCAGGTCCCCCCTCTCCATGTAATCTGATTCATTATGATATAGGATCAGGTCCCCCCTCTCCATGTAATCTGATTCATTATGATCTAGGATCAGGTCCCCCCTGTCCATGTAATCTGATTAATTTTGATCTAGGATCAGGTCCCCCCTCTCCATGTAATCTGATTAATTATGATCTAGGATCAGGTCCCCCTCTCCATGTAATCTGATTCATTATGATCTAGGATCAGGTCCCCCCTCTCCATGTAATCTGATTCATTATGATATAGGATCAGGTCCCCCCTCTCCATGTAATCTGATTCATTATGATCTAGGATCAGGTCCCCCGTGTCCATGTAATCTGATTCATTATGATCTAGGATCAGGTCCCCCCTCTCCATGTAATCTGATTAATTATGATATAGGATCAGGTCCCCCCTCTCCATGTAATCTGATTCATTATGATCTAAGATCAAGTCCCCCCTCTCCATGTAATCTGATTCATTATGATCTAGGATCAGGTCCCCCCTCTCCATGTAATCTGATTCATTATGATCTAGGATCAGGTCCCTCCTCTCCATGTAATCTGATTCATTATGATATAGGATCAGGTCCCCCTCTCCATGTAATGTGATTCATTATGATATAGGATCAGGTCCCCCCCTCTCCATGTAATCTGATTCATTATGATCTAGGATCAGGTCTCCCCTCTCCATGTAATCTGATTCATTATGATCTAGGATCAGGTCCCTCCTCTCCATGTAATCTGATTCATTATGATCTAGGATCAGGTCCCCCCTCTCCATGTAATCTGATTCATTATGATCTAGGATCAGGTCCCCCCCTCTCCATGTAATCTGATTCATTATGATCTAGGGTCAGGTCCCTCCTCTCCATGTAATCTGATTCATTATGATCTAGGATCAGGTCCCCCCTCTCCATGTAATCTGATTCATTATGATCTAGGATCAGGTCCCCCCTCTCCATGTAATCTGATTCATTATGATATAGGATCAGGTCCTCCTCTCCATGTAATCTGATTCATTATGATATAGGATCAGGTCCCCCTCTCCATGTAATCTGAGTCATTATGATATAGGATCAGGTCCCCCCCTCTCCATGTAATCTGATTCATTATGATCTAGGATCAGGTCCCCCCTCTCCATGTAATCTGATTCATTATGATCTAGGATCAGGTCCCTCCTCTCCATGTAACCTCCCAGTAGATGGACCCACACAGATCTTTCGGCAATGACTTTTTCATTAACCGAGTATTCCAGACACTGATGATGCTGCTGCTCATCACTCTCCTTTGGCTTTGATTGGCTACTTTTTGTCCGTTGTCCGTTGTCTGAAGAAGCCTATTGTGGTGAAATGTCAGGAGCGCATTTATTCAATTAACTTTTCATCTTTTTAGAAACTTTTAAATGAACAACATGGATTCTAACTGGGGACTCAGCTAAAACAAATACACTTTTTTTGTATTTTTGGGACCATATAAATTGATACCAACAGTGGACAATTCCCAGCAAAAGCATGGTGCTACAACTGTCAAGAGGAGAACAGGGGGAGTATTCCCCTTGGAGAACCCAGAGTGCAACACTGAAGAAAAACATATTGGAGAATAACAACAATCTCAATCTGAAGCTCTAAAGAAAAAAGAGGAATTGTGAAAATCAGGAACACCATTCTTCCTCCTGCCCCACCTATTGTCCCTGTATGAATCAGGACCACCATTCTTCCTCCTGTCCACCTATTGTCCCTGTATGAATCAGGACCACCATTCTTCCTCCTGTCCACCTATTGTCCCTGTATGAATCAGGACCACCATTCTTCCTACTGACCACCTATTGTCCCTGTATGAATCAGGACCACCATTCTTCCTCCTGTCCACCTATTGTCCGTGTATGAATCAGGACCACCATTCTTCCTCCTGCCCCACCTATTGTCCCTGTATGAATCAGGACCACCATTCTTCCTCCTGTCCACCTATTGTCCCTGTATGAATCAGGACCACCATTCTTCCTCCTGCCCCACCTATTGTCCCTGTATGAATATTAGTTGGCATCTAATTGAAGAACATACTGCTTTATAGATCCCAGCCTGACAAACAATTGTCTGGACCTTACTTTGAGCACTTGCACTGGGCCTCCATTGAGTCTCCATGTGTCAAGCAGTACAGAGAAACCCCCTCTAGATGACAGCAGAGGCTCTTGGATCTACCCTGTCTATCCACCAGTTTAGTGACCTTGTTCCATCAATATGTCCATACTACTTCACAACCCATTTGAGGTCTTGACCAGCAATGTCCCATTGGGCTCAACCAAGCCGAGAGTGAGGTTTTAGAAAGAGGACTGACTTTCATACCAACTCCTAAACAGGTGGACTTACTTTCATACCAACTCCTAAACAGGTGGACTGACTTTCATACCAACTCCTAAACAGGTGGACTGACTTTCATACCAACTCCTAAACAGGTGGACTGACTTTCATACCAACTCCTAAACAGGTGGACTGACTTTCATACCAACTCCTAAACAGGTGGACTGACTTTCATACCAACTCCTAAACAGGTGGACTGACTTTCATACCAACTCTTAAACAGGTGGACTGACTTTCATACCAACTCCTATACAGGTGGACTGACTTTCATACCAACTCCTAAACAGGTGGACTGACTTTCATACCAACTCCTAAACAGGTGGACTGACTTTCATACCAACTCCTAAACAGGTGGACTGACTTTCATACCAACTCCTAAACAGGTAGACTGACTTTCATACCAACTCCTAAACAGGTGGACTGGCTTTCATACCAACTCCTAAACAGGTGGACTGGGAGGAGCTCCGGAGGGGATCTACACGTCTATCATAGAAGATTGAAGTTATCAGATCATTGTGAATATGAAACAGATTTTCCTCAGATACTATTTCCAAACCCCTCACATTGGGAACCTCAGTTGGAGTCAGAAACTATACAGACTCTGATACGTAGGGATGTGGCTTCCTTTTCACAATTCAGAACCAAACCTTTTTTATCAGCTTAACCTTACAAATGGTTAAAAATCAAGCTCTAGAAATATAGTGATTAAACCAGCAGATAAGGGGGCTCAGATTGTTGTAATGGATAAAGTGAATGTCTTCTTGAAGCCAATAGACAATAGGATCATGTTAAACACTATGTTCCATTGTCCCACTCAACACAACCAGAAAACACAAAGATTAATCCAGGAGATAAACTGTATGAGGATAAGTACATTACAGATAAACAGATGGTCTGTCTTTTTGGGCCAGATTCTCCAAGGCCTAGGCAGTTTTACTTACTGCCTAAAATACATATCTCCTGAGACGTGGGCGGTTCCCTGCGGCTGACCAATAGGAAGTGATTGTGCCTCAGAGACGTGGGCGGTTCCCTGCGGCTGACCAATAGGAAGTGATTGTGTCACAGAATCTTACTGTATTGCTGAATATATAGACTTTTATTGCTGAATATATAGACTTTTATATCAACCCTCTATCCCAGAAACACCCAGCTATGTTCAGGATACTGATGAATGAAGGGTTTATTACTGTTGTAGTACTGACTTTAATATCAACCCTCTACCCCAGAAACACCCAGCTATGTTCAGGGTACTGATGAATGAAGGGTTTATTACTATTGTAGTACTGACTTTAATACCAACCCTCTACCCCAGAAACACCCAGCTATGTTCAGGATACTGATGAATGAAGGGTTTATTACTGTTGTAGTACTGACTTTAATATCAACCCTCTATCCCAG
The DNA here is from genome assembly GCF_901001165.1 of Salmo trutta. NCBI lineage: Eukaryota > Metazoa > Chordata > Actinopteri > Salmoniformes > Salmonidae > Salmo > Salmo trutta. Next base: position 2,008,971 of record NC_042971.1, on the reverse strand, counting down.
AAACACCCAGCTATGTTCAGGATACTGATGAATGAAGGGTTTATTACTATTGTAGTACTGACTTTAATACCAACCCTCTACCCCAGAAACACCCAGCTATGTTCAGGATACTGATGAATGAAGGGTTTATTACTATTGTAGTACTGACTTTAATATCAACCCTCTATCCCAGAAACACCCAGCTATGTTCAGGATACTGATGAATGAAGGGTTTATTACTATTGTAGTACTGACTTTAATATCAACCCTCTATCCCAGAAACACCCAGCTATGTTCAGGATACTGATGAATGAAGGGTTTATTACTATTGTAGTACTGACTTTTATATCAACCCTCTATCCCAGAAACACCCAGCTATGTTCAGGGTACTGATGAATGAAGGGTTTATTACTACTGTAGTACTCTTTCTATTAACTTAGCTACTGACTTGTTCTATTGTTGTTGCATTGTCAAGAGGTTAACCTGCAAGGAAGCATTTCAGTACATAATACTTGTATTGTACTTTATATTATTATAGATATTTTAGGGTTGCCATGGATTTCAAGCAGGCAATGCCATTAGGTCCAAACCCAAAACAAGGAAATTGTAGGAGACAGGCGTGTTGGAGTTTCCTGCCAGCATGACCACCCGCTTCACTTCCTGAACATGAAAAAGGGTGAAAGGTGGGATGCAGTAATAAGGAGTTTTTTTCAGTTTCTTTTTCATTATTTTATTTCACTGTTCATTAATTTAGTTAATTTAGTAAATTGTATTTAGTTATTTAGTGCAGATAATGATGTACTTCTTCTGTAGTTTGTCAAATGCAGTGAACCTGCTGAGAGATGAAGGAGGGGATGAGAGGCTAGAACATCAGTCTCATCTTCATGGAGGACATTGATGCCAGATGCAGCTACATGTGCAAGTAATGAACCTTTTTTTATTCAAGATCTCATTGACTTTAACATTTGAAAAGCAGTTTCTCCAACAATAGTTTTAACATGAACATTTTGTCCATAACTTTTTAGAGAAACTTTCCTGAATTGAATCATGGGACCAAATTGGTTGTTCCAGGTTTCCATGCTGATGGACATGACTTGCCATGTCAGGTACTTGAACAGGATCATTAATATTATCAGTAAGTATTTATTCATATTTTATAAGGTTTAACCAAATAACCCTTTTACCACGGTATGACATGATTTTATATTTGTAGATGAAATTCAACACCCGATATGTGGAAGGTGCTGGACTGGCAGATGGGGAGCAGATGGAGAGGCTGCGGTCGTATCTGAGGCGCTTTGGGAAGGTCACCAAAGAAATGAGCCCGTCCCATCTTATTGACCTCCTGACTGATGCACTTCTCCACCATGGGAAAACGCCAGAGGCTACGTTAGTACACTTGGAATTGTTATTCATTTACTTGATGCTGGTTGACTCTAGTGATGTTCCTAACATTTCCTGTTGTTTTGATGTAGTGGACTCTCTGCCATAGAGGGTTTCCCCAGCAACAGAAGTTGCAACAGAGGCAGAAAGGGAAATGGAAGAAATTGCACAGTCTCTTCCAGGTAAACCATTGTATCAATAATCTAAGCATAGAATTTCAGTATTGATTAGAAATGTTGTCACATCTGTCACTGTTGTTATGTTGTAGGAACAACACTGGACACCATTTGGGATTGGGGCAGGAATGTCAGTGTCACCTTTGACCTGTTAGTTGTGGAGTTTGTAAATATATTTTATTTAACCTTTATTTAAATAGGCAAGTCAATGTAGATTATTTTGCAAATATTGTCATTTGAATATCTAGATCACCATCATCAATATAGATTATTGTGTAAATATGGTCATGTGAATATCTAGATCACCATCATCAATGTAGATTATTGTGTAAATATTGTCATGTGAATATCTAGATCACCATTGTCATCTTTAAATAAATTAATAACTTCTGCAGCTGATCCTGCCTGGCACCAGCAAAATGTAACCGTCCAATAATGGAATTAGTAACTAAGGATTGTAGCTTTAAGGTTTCAGTATGTAGCCTACAGAGAAACACATTCAGAGATCAAGCCTTGTCATTTCAGATAAATAAACTTTGCAGGAGAGGGGAGACTGGAGGCCATGGTGGGGTCAAAGTAGCACATTTAATAAATAATTATTCTAAACAAAAACATTGTTTCTATTGAACATGCCATACTAATAAAGGCATTTTAATCAATTATATGAAGAGAGCCTTGGTCCTCCTTTCTGTTTGATGACCTACTCACCCCTTTTACCAAAGAGCACCTTCTGTCTACCAACATTTACTATTGTGGACCTTAGTAGCGCTTCCCTTCCTCCTCTTTCTACTAAACCACAAAGGGGTTAGAACTACAGTTCCGGACGCGATGCAACGTGAAACAGGGAGTTGTAGTTCTTCACAGAGAGCCCAGGTGTATTCAAACCATTACAGTTTTACATTTACATTTTAGTCATTTAGCAGACGCTCTTATCCAGAGCGACTTACAGTAGTGAATGCAGACATTTCATACATTTTTATTTTCCCGTACTGGTGGCTAAGGCCCATATAAAATAACTTAACGGTCTGAGCTAGGCTGTGTGGCTCAACAGCATCTTTCACAAGAAAACAAAATGGCCTGATAGAAGTGGGATTTGTATTTATTTATTAGGCCGACTTACAACTGCATCATGGCCAAAAAGGCAGCATCCTACATAAAACAATATTTGAATGAAAAAAAGGCGATGTCTGTGTCTGAATGTCTGTATCGGGATAGCCTGATCCTTTATTGACAGAACAAACAGATGGCTCAATGGATTTCAATCAGCTCATTTTGAATTACAGCCTTATCCAGCGAGGGTACTGTTTTCTTAGCAAGGGAGGAGATTTATCCACCAGGGAGGACTGTGAGAATATCACATTAAAACGAAATGATATCCTTGGGCATGCTGTAGTCTTCAAATCTGGAGGAGAAGTTGTCTGGTCCCTCTGCCTGTCGTTTCTTCAGTGTGCTGAAGAGTAGTAGCCTTCCAGAGGACAAGTCCAAATCCAACAATTCAAGCTTCCTAGTAAAGGCCTCCAGATTTTTCACCATGTCCACGACTGTTTTCCTCTTCCTTGTCACTGCAGATTTAATTTAAATTACAGAATGTCACCAAAAAAGCAACATCTGAGAGAAATTCCTCAATTTCCAAAATACAAAAGGTGATCAGCTGCTGCCCTCATTTGACTTTTTCTGACAAAATCCACAACCTGGCCATGAAGCTCACAGAATGGCTCTAGAGCTTTTCCTTTACTCAGCCAGCGCACGTTGTTGTGAAGCAGGAGATCATCCTGGATGGACTCCTCTGGTTCTGTCACCAGCTTGCTTTTCCTGTACTCAGCCAGTGCACGTTGTAGTGAAGCAGGAGATCATCCTGGATGGACTCCTCTGATTCTGTCACCAGCTTGCTTTTCCTTTACTCAGCCAGCGCACGTTGTAGTGAAGCGGAGATCATCCTGGATGGACTCCTCTGGTTCTGTCACCAGCTTGCTTTTCCTTTACTCAGCCAGCGCACGTTGTTGTGAAGCAGGAGATCATCCTGGATGGATTCCTCTGGTTCTGTCACCAGCTTGCTTTTCCTTTACTCAGCCAGCACACGTTGTAGTGAAGCAGGAGATCATCCTGGATGGACTCCTCTGATTCTGTCACCAGCTTGCTTTTCCTTTACTCAGCCAGCGCACGTTGTAGTGAAGCAGGAGATCATCCTGGATGGACTCTTCTTTAAAGTCATTTCCATGAAAATAACGGACATATACACACAACTGTGCTACATCAGTGTTGTCAGTTCTCTCATCAATAGCCAGGGGAAAATGCTCAGCCTGACTGAGCCCCTCCAGAACAATCCTATGCACATCATCCGCCAGAGCACAGACACGGCGTCCGGCTGATGTCACAGACAGGGGCACCTGTTTGACAGAAACAATTATGCTATCCATAGACTTGTCTGTAGCCAATTCTTCCAAAACTGTCACCATGCAATTTTTAAACAGCTCTGCGTCTGTGAAGGGCATGTTGTGTTTGGTTAGAACCCAGGATGCTTTTAGGAAGCACTTGTGACCTTCTGTTGTTGGGTCAGGCCATGAAGGAGGATTCTACTGCCGTGTTTGTAGGTTGTAGTTAATGCTTCAGTGTTTCTGCGTCGGGCCTCTGTCTGGGGAGGGAAGGCCACTTTGAAAGTACCATGTTTAGATTCATAATGCCGTCTGAGATTGAATTCTTTGCAAACAATGACATTTTCATTGCAAACAAGACACTCTGGCTTGGCATTGGAGAAAGATGGTCAGATGAATGCATATCTCTCTGTCCGTTCTTCCCTGAAACTTTGATTTTCATTATCTACCTTTTGCTACTTTTTGAGAGCGACATGTTCTCTTGCTATCAAGCTCATTGTTCTGAATGAATGTTGATATTAATAAAGTAATGTAGACTACAGTAGGCTACGTAGACCTGTTTTTCCCCACCAATCAACACACAGAGAAATAAACAAAAAAACATAATTGAATAGAGATATTGGTGATTTTATGAACTTAATCAGATCTAAATTATTTTATTGTCACTGAATGTATTATTTACTAATCAAATGTGTTAAACATGTTGTTAAATTTGTAGTGTAGGCCTATTAATTATGCTAATATTATATGCTAATTATGTTCTGGCCCGCTGACTTTAACTCAGAAAAAAATTCTCCCGATGTCATGTCCTGACCATAGAAAGCTTTATTTTCTATGGTAGAGTAGGTCAGGGTGTGACAGGGGGGTTTCTAGTTTAGTTTTTCTATGTTGTTTTCTAGTTTTGTATTTCTATGTTGGGTTTTGTTTGGGATGATCTCCAATTAGAGGCAGCTGGTCATCATTGTCTCTAATTGGAGATCATACTTAAGTAGGTGTTTTTCCCACCTGGGTTTGTGTGAGATTGTTTTTGAGTAGTGTATGTTTCACCTCTGCGTCACGGTTTGTTGTTTTTTTGTTCTTTAGTTTATGTGTATGTATCGCATAGTTTCACAGTTCAATAAAATATGTGGAACGATAATCACGCTGCACTTTGGTCTGCTCCTCTCTATGACAACCGTGACACCCGAAGCCAAATCTAGTTGACAAACCCTGTTTTATAGTATGCCATGGCCTTTTCTGGCCAACTGCTGTTATGTTTATGATATAGTATGGTGTTGTGTCACTAGACTTTGACCAGATATTATTGCATCCAAAGATCAACTGTACCTAGAACATAGATACAGAGCCACTTGTTATCAGGAAGCTGCTCTCTCAGCACAACGGAAAATATCTCAATGACTTGACATGTTCTGGTTGTGAATTCAGGCTACAAGGTAAGAATCTTCCCAGGGATTATTGTAAAGTGTGTAGAGAAATTAAATGCATGGTGTTATTTTAGTATAGTGACTGACAGTAAAACACTCAGATCTAAAAGTCCATTTCACCTGGGACAGTTATGTGACAGTTCAATCATACAAAATGTCGCTAACTGGGCGTAGGCAAGTCACATTCAATAACATATTGTTCATATATCGTATTATACGATTCATATATCGTGATTATTTTACCATTTGTAAAAATGTTAATGTATCATAGTTCTAAATCATCTTTCAGAATATCAGAACATTTGTTGTTTTCTAAACTACAATGAGCTCCTGCTTCCTGTGTAATTTGGTATGAAACCACTGAACATACTTTTCTTAACATTGTTATTATGAACTGAATTCAGTAACAGCATAATAATATCATACCTGTTGAACAAAGCAACACACTAGAATGAGAGAAATTATTAAAAGAGAAAGTGACTTATTAATATTATATTGTTGTTATTATTATTATTAGTTAAACTACATGGAGAAAAGGTGAAAAATATCAGTCACGACTACATGTTCATGTGATGCATTAAATCACCTGACTGTTTGTGTAACCGATGTGAAATGGCTAGTTAGTTAGCGGTGGTGCGTGCTAATAGCATTTCAATTGGTGACGTCACTCGCTCTGAGACCTGAAGTAGTTGTTCCCCTTTGCTCTGCAAGGGCCGGGGATTTTGTGGCGCGATGGGTAACGATGCTTCGTGGGGTGTCAGTTGTTGATGTGTGCAGAGGGTCCCTGGTTCGAGCCCAGGTTGGGGCAAAGAGAGGGACGGAACCTACACTGTTACATTTGGATATGTATCTGTTAGTAAATGTTTTATTTCTCAAAGAGATAATGAATAAAATAGAACAATTGACAGTCAAGAACTAGTTGTCACTGTGTTAACCACAACCAACATGCTGGATCTCTGTTTACAGGGGTCAGTGCTCTAAAATGAGTCTCTCTGGGGAGAGAGAGGAGGGGGGCCCTGCCTCTAAAATGAGTCTCTCTGGGGAGAGGAAGGAAGGGGGCCCTGCCTCTAAAATGAGTCTCTCTGGGGAGAGAGAGGAGGGGGGCCCTGCCTCTAAAATGCATCTCTCTGGGGAACATGACCACAAAGCTAAGAGGTGAGATGACAATGTTGTTTAAGGACTTTGTTTCTAAAACATTATTTCCACCATTTTTTCACATTTGTTATTTTTCATTGGAAATGATTGCTTACGGGTACCTTCATGTGTCTGTAAAATATTGTTGTCTTAAGATTTTAATTCATAGATTTTTGTGGAATAATTTTTGTTTTGCAAAACGCTACATAGCTGGAATGAAATGTTTGTATCCTGTATATTTCACTGTGATATGTGGTTGTCTCACCAACACACACACACACACACACACACACACACACACACACACACACACACACACACACACAAACTCTTAATTATTGCCTAATATGTTGGCAGGAATAACTTTATTGTTCTTACTAATTCTGATCGTTGTTACAAGCTGAATTTGGACAATATATCCGTTATATCAACCCACTCTTCACTCCTGTTTAAACCAAAAAGGATTCTGTCTTGCTTAATATACGGAACCACTAAAGTTCTACATAGAACCCTTTATAGGAGGTTAACCTGTCTGAGTATACAGTATATATAGAATATATATAGAACCCTTTATAGGAGGTTAGGAAGTGTCTGAGTATACAGTATATATAATATATATAGAATCCTTTATAGGAGGTTAGGAAGTGTCTGAGTATACAGTATATATAATATATATAGAATCCTTTATAGGAGGTTAGTCTGTCTGAGTATACAGTATATATAGAATATATATAGAACCCTTTATAGGAGGTTAGGAAGTGTCTGGGTATACAGTATATATAATATATATATAGAACCCTTTATAGGAGGTTAGCCTGTCTGAGTATACAGTATATATATAATATATATAGAATCCTTTATAGGAGGTTAGGAAGTGTCTGAGTATACAGTATATATATATATATATAGAATCCTTTATAGGAGGTTAGGAAGTGTCTGAGTATACAGTATATATAGAATATATATATAGAACCCTTTATAGGAGGTTAGGAAGTGTCTGAGTATACAGTATATATATAATATATATAGAATCCTTTATAGGAGGTTAGGAAGTGTCTGAGTATACAGTATATATATAATATATATAGAACCCTTTATAGGAGGTTAGGAAGTGTCTGAGTATACAGTATATATAGAATATATATAGAATCCTTTATAGGAGGTTAGGAAGTGTCTGAGTATACAGTATATATAGAATATATATAGAATCCTTTATAGGAGGTTAGGAAGTGTCTGAGTATACAGTATATATAGAATATATATAAAACCCTTTATAGGAGGTTAGGAAGTGTCTGAGTATACAGTATATATATAATATATATAGAATCCTTTATAGGAGGTTAGCCTGTCTGAGTATACAGTATATATAATATATATATAGAACCCTTTATAGGAGGTTAGGAAGTGTCTGGGTATACAGTATATATATAATATATATATAGAACCCTTTATAGGAGGTTAGGAAGTGTCTGAGTATACAGTATATATAATATATATATAGAATCCTTTATAGGAGGTTAGCCTGTCTGAGTATACAGTACATATAGAATATATATAGAACCCTTTATAGGAGGTTAGGAAGTGTCTGAGTATACAGTATATATAGAATATATATAGAATCCTTTATAGGAGGTTAGGAAGTGTCTGAGTATACAGTATATATATATAATATATATAGAACCCTTTATAGGAGGTTAGGAAGTGTCTGGGTATACAGTATATATAGAATATATATAGAATCCTTTATAGGAGGTTAGGAAGTGTCTGAGTATACAGTATATATAATATATATATAGAATCCTTTATAGGAGGTTAGCCTGTCTGAGTATACAGTACATATAGAATATATATAGAACCCTTTATAGGAGGTTAGGAAGTGTCTGGGTATACAGTATATATAGAATATATATAGAACCCTTTATAGGAGGTTAGGAAGTGTCTGAGTATACAGTATATATAGTATATATACATAGAATCCTTTATAGGAGGTTAGGAAGTGTCTGGGTATACAGTATATATAGAATATATATAGAATCCTTTATAGGAGGTTAGGAAGTGTCTGGGTATACAGTATATATAATATATATATAACCCTTTATAGGAGGTTAGGAAGTGTCTGAGTATACAGTATATATAGAATATATATAGAACCATTTATAGGAGGTTAGGAAGTGTCTGGGTATACAGTATATATAATATATATATATAGAACCCTTTATAGGAGGTTAGGAAGTGTCTGAGTATACAGTATATATAATATATATATAGAATCCTTTATAGGAGGTTAGCCTGTCTGAGTATACAGTATATATAATATATATATAATCCTTTATAGGAGGTTAGGAAGTGTCTGAGTATACAGTATATATAGAATATATATAGAACCCTTAATAGGAGGTTAGGAAGTGTCTGGGTATACAGTATATATAGAATATATATAGAACCCTTTATAGGAGGTTAGGAAGTGTCTGAGTATACAGTATATATAGAATATATATAGAACCCTTTATAGGAGGTTAGGAAGTGTCTGAGTATACAGTATATATAGAATATATATTGAACCCTTTATAGGAGGTTAGCCTGTCTGAGTATACAGTATATATAATATCTATATAGAATCCTTTATAGGAGGTTAGGAAGTGTCTGAGTATACAGTATATATAATATATATATAGAATCCTTTATAGGAGGTTAGCCTGTCTGAGTATACAGTATATATAATATCTATATAGAATCCTTTATAGGAGGTTAGGAAGTGTCTGGGTATACAGTATATATAATATATATATAGAATCCTTTATAGGAGGTTAGGAAGTGTCTGAGTATACAGTATATATATAATATATATAGAACCCTTTATAGGAGGTTAGGAAGTGTCTGAGTATACAGTATATATAATATATATATAGAATCCTTTATAGGAGGTTAGGAAGTGTCTGAGTATACAGTATATATAATATATATATAGAACCCTTTATAGGAGGTTAGGAAGTGTCTGAGTATACAGTATACATATATATATAGAATCCTTTATAGGAGGTTAGGAAGTGTCTGAGTATACAGTATATATAATATATATAGAACCCTTTATAGGAGGTTAGGAAGTGTCTGAGTATACAGTATATATAGAATATATATAGAATCCTTTATAGGAGGTTAGCCTGTCTGAGTATACAGTACATATAGAATATATATAGAACCCTTTATAGGAGGTTAGGAAGTGTCTGGGTATACAGTATATATAATATATATATAGAATCCTTTATAGGAGGTTAGGAAGTGTCTGAGTATACAGTATATATATAATATATATAGAACCCTTTATAGGAGGTTAGGAAGTGTCTGGGTATACAGTATATATAATATATATAGAAGCCTTTATAGGAGGTTAGGAAGTGTCTGAGTATACAGTATATATAATATATATATAGAACCCTTTAGAGGAGGTTAGGAAGTGTCTGAGTATACAGTATATATATAATATATATAGAATCCTTTATAGGAGGTTAGCCTGTCTGAGTATACAGTATATATAGAATATATATAGAACCCTTTATAGGAGGTTAGGAAGTGTCTGGGTATACAGTATATATAGAATACATATAGAACCCTTTATAGGAGGTTAGGAAGTGTCTGGGTATACAGTATATATATAATATATATAGAACCCTTTATAGGAGGTTAGGAAGTGTCTGAGTATACAGTATATATATAATATATATAGAACCCTTTATAGGAGGTTAGGAAGTGTCTGGGTATACAGTATATATATAATATATATAGAACCCTTTATAGGAGGTTAGGAAGTGTCTGAGTATACAGTATATATAGAATATATATAGAACCCTTTATAGGAGGTTAGGAAGTGTCTGGGTATACAGTATATATATAATATATATAGAACCCTTTATAGGAGGTTAGGAAGTGTCTGAGTATACAGTATATATAGAATATATATAGAACCCTTTATAGGAGGTTAGGAAGTGTCTGAGTATACAGTATATATAGAATATATATAGAATCCTTTATAGGAGGTTAGGAAGTGTCTGAGTATACAGTATATATAATATATATAGAACCCTTTATAGGAGGTTAGGAAGTGTCTGGGTATACAGTATATATAATATATATAGAACCCTTTATAGGAGGTTAGGAAGTGTCTGGGTATACAGTATATATAGAATATATATAGAACCCTTTATAGGAGGTTAGGAAGTGTCTGAGTATACAGTATATATAGAATATATATAGAATCCTTTATAGGAGGTTAGGAAGTGTCTGAGTATACAGTATATATAATATATATAGAATCCTTTATAGGAGGTTAGGAAGTGTCTGAGTATACAGTATATATAGAATATATATAGAACCCTTTATAGGAGGTTAGGAAGTGTCTGAGTATACAGTATATATAGAATATATATAGAACCCTTTATAGGAGGATAGGAAGTGTCTGAGTATACAGTATATATAGAATATATATAGAATCCTTTATAGGTTAGGAAGTGTCTGAGTATACAGTATATATAGAATATATATAGAACCCTTTATAGGAGATTAGGAAGTGTCTGAGTATACAGTATATATAGAATATATATAGAATCCTTTATAGGTTAGGAAGTGTCTGGGTATACAGTATATATATAATATATATAGAACCCTTTATAGGAGGTTAGGAAGTGTCTGAGTATACAGTATATATAATATATATATATAGAATCCTTTATAGGAGGTTAGGAAGTGTCTGAGTATACAGTACATATAGAATATATATAGAACCCTTTATAGGAGGTTAGGAAGTGTCTGGGTATACAGTATATATAATATATATAGAACCCTTTATAGGAGGTTAGCCTGTCTGAGTATACAGTATATATAATATATATATAGAATCCTTTATAGGAGGTTAGGAAGTGTCTGAGTATACAGTATATATAGAATATATATAGAACCCTTTATAGGAGGTTAGGAAGTGTCTGAGTATACAGTATATATATATATATAGAATCCTTTATAGGAGGTTAGGAAGTGTCTGAGTATACAGTATATATATAATATATATAGAACCCTTTATAGGAGGTTAGGAAGTGTCTGAGTATACAGTATATATAGAATATATAGAGAACCCTTTATAGGAGGTTAGCCTGTCTGAGTATACAGTATATATATAATATATATAGAACCCTTTATAGGAGGTTAGGAAGTGTCCGAGTATACAGTATATATAATATATATAGAACCCTTTATATGAGGTTAGGAAGTGTCTGAGTATACAGTATATATAATATATATATAGAATCCTTTATAGGAGGTTAGGAAGTGTCTGAGTATACAGTATATATAGAATATATATATAGAACCCTTTATAGGAGGTTAGCCTGTCTGAGTATACAGTATATATATAATATATATAGAACCCTTTATAGGAGGTTAGGAAGTGTCTGAGTATACAGTACACATAATATATATATAGAACCCTTTATAGGAGGTTAGGAAGTGTCTGAGTATACAGTATATATAATATATATATAGAACCCTTTATAGGAGGTTAGGAAGTGTCTGAGTATACAGTATATATAGAATATATATAGAACCCTTTATAGGAGGTTAGGAAGTGTCTGAGTATACAGTATATATAATATATATAGAACCCTTTATAGGAGGTTAGGAAGTGTCTGAGTATACAGTACATATAATATATATATAGAACCCTTTATAGGAGGTTAGGAAGTGTCTGAGTATACAGTACATATAATATATATATAGAACCCTTTATAGGAGGTTGGGAAGTGTCTGAGTATACAGTACATATAGAATATATATAGAAGCCTTTATAGGAGGTTAGGAAGTGTCTGAGTATACAGTACATATAGAATATATTATATATATATAGAATATATATAGAACCCTTTATAGGAGGTTAGGAAGTGTCTGAGTATACAGTATATATAATATATATATAGAACCCTTTATAGGAGGTTAGGAAGTGTCTGAGTATACAGTATATATAATATATATATAGAACCCTTTATAGGAGGTTAGCCTGTCTGAGTATACAGTATATATAGAATATATATAGAACCCTTTATAGGAGGTTAGCCTGTCTGAGTATACAGTATATATAGAATATATATAGAATCCTTTATAGGAGGTTAGCCTGTCTGAGTATACAGTATATATATAATATATATAGAACCCTTTATAGGAGGTTAGCCTGTCTGAGTATACAGTATATATAATATATATATAGGACCCTTTATAGGAGGTTAGCCTGTCTGAGTATACAGTATATATATAATATATATAGAACCCTTTATAGGAGGTTAGCCTGTCTGAGTATACAGTATATATAGAATATATATAGAATCCTTTATAGGAGGTTAGGAAGTGTCTGAGTATACAGTATATATAATATATATATAGAACCCTTTATAGGGCTCTTTGATCAGAACTCTAGAGGTTCTTCTTCGCTGAATTGGTCTTCATTATATCCAAACACACTGGTGGTCAGGGAGGCATCTCTTTGTTTGAACGATGGCCCACGTCAACTCTGGCTGACTTTTTTTACAATACAATGAATTACAATGCAATACAATACAATACAATACATTACAATACAATACATTACAATACAATACAATACATTACAATACAATACAATACATTACCATACAATACAATACAATACAATACAACTTTGTCCATTAGTTACAGCAAACAACCAACATGTCTCTTCTGCTCCGTTCTTAACCCCCCCCATATAACCATAAGAGTAAATTCTCTTTATTCTCAGCACTTCTACAACCAATTTTCTACTCTGAGACGCTTTGTGGATATGGGCCCAGATTTCAAAATATAGTTATAAAAAAACTTTGAACGTTTGTTTAACATAATAATAAAAAATGAATATTACTTATGTAACCCACTGTAAAGACTGGGTTTAGTGTTTTGTGCCACTGTTCTGGAACATCCCGTACAGAACTGTCCGTGTCCACGTCCGGTTACGCACAGAGTGGGCTGAGGTGATCTTGGGGAATAACAACTGAGTTTGTTACAGTGTTGAAACGCTGAAGTTTATTGTTCAATTAGCTTTTTGCTTTACGGTCAGGGACAGTATGAGTGTAGTCAGATCCTTTTCACTCTCTATCCTTGTTTCATTTTGTAGTTCACCGGATTCGTCATCATCCTCGAGACGAAGTACAGAACAACCTGTTACCTAGCCAAGCTAGTCGGTACAGCTAGGTAAGCTAGCTAGCTACTCTACCAGCAGCATCCTAGTTATCCTATCTAGTCGGTACAGCTAGGTAAGCTAGCTAGCTACTCTACCAGCAGCATCCTAGTTAACCTAGCTAGTCGGTACAGTTAGGTAAGCTAGCTAGCTACTCTACCAGCAGCACCCTAGTTATCCTAGCTAGTCGGTACAGCTAGGTAAGCTAGCTAGCTACTCTACCAGCAGCACCCTAGTTATCCTAGCTAGTCGGTACAGTTAGGTAAGCTAGCTAGCTACTCTACCAGCAGCATCCTAGTTATCCTAGCTAGTCGGTACAGCTAGGTAAGCTAGCTAGCTACTCTACCAGCAGCATCCTGATTATTTTCCTGTGGGGGGGAGTGGTGGTGAATCCAGGGAGAACTAAACTAATCTGTTGAACTATCTATCGTGGTCTTATGCTTCCATCTATTGGAATTATTTAGCAACTACAGTACTACTGAATAATGTGTAATTCCTTACTAAAGTAGTATTTACTCAGAATTGCAAAATATAACATTTTCTAGTTCATTTTACCACTTACAACCATAAAATAACAATTTATAGCATAACAAACAATGAAACTGACATAAACCAAAAACACCATACATTTAGTAGATGAGAGATGTAATGTTTGTCTCTACTGTGTTGAAGTCCAATCAAGCAGGAGAGACCAGCCTCCCCTGTTCCCAGCTGTGTGTCCATGAAGAGTGACCGGTCTATGATGCATCCTATAGAGTTTAGAGAGGGAGACTTTTCTACTGAACAAAGGTAAGAAGAACTCATGGGTCATGGTCAGTGAGTTAAACAACACTGTCTCTAGTCATTTCTCCTCTCCCATTTTCACATTTATTTTTTGTTGTTTTCATAATCCGTAGGCTATTTTTGTCCATTTTAATAGTCCTAAAACAATATTAAACAAACACAACATTCCCCCCATGTGTGTCTGAACTCCCTGGATGAGAAGATGTGATCTCTACTTTTATTTTACCTTTATTTAACTAGGCAAGTCAGTTAAGAACAAATTCTTATTTTCAATGACAGCCTAGGAACAGTGGGTTAACTACCTTATTCAGGGGCAAGACGACAGATTTGTACCTTGTCAGCTCGGGGATTTGAACTTGCAACCTTTCAGTTACTAGCTCAACACTCGGCTACCCTTCCGCCCCTATCTATCCTGATTGCCTAGTCACTTTTACCCCTACCTACATGTGGATATTCCCTCAATTACCTCAACTACCTGGTACCCCTGCACATTGACTCAGTACTGGTACTCCTTATAGTCTCATTATTACCTCAACTACCTGGTACCCCTGCACATTGACTCAGTACTGGTTCTCCTTATAGTCTCATTATTACCTCAACTACCTGGTACCCCTGCACATTGACTCAGTACTGGTACTCCTTATAGTCTCATTATTACCTCAACTACCTGGTACCCCTGCACATTGACTCAGTAATGGTACTCCTTATAGTCTCATTATTACCTCAACTACCTGGTACCCCTGCACATTGACTCAGTACTGGTGCTCCTTATAGTCTCATTATTACCTCAACTACCTGGTACCCCTGCACATTGACTCAGTACTGGTTCTCCTTATAGTCTCGTTATCGTTATTTTATTGTTATTATAATTGTTTTGTTATTTTATCAAATACAATTTGATTTGAAGCTCATTGGCAGAAACACGTCATGGTGTCTAACTGTCGTCTCGTGCTGAACAGATCATGTTTGGATGTTGAAGCCCGGTGGCTGGAAAAACTCCCTAGAAAGGCAGGAACCTAGGAAGAAACCTAGAGAGGAACCAGGCTCTGAGGGGTGGCCAGTCCTCTTCTGGCTGTGCTGGGGGGAGATTATAAGAGAACATGGCCATTAAGTTCAGATTGTTCTTCAAGATGTTCAAATGTTCATAGATGACCAGCAGGGTCAAATAATAATCACAGTGGTTATAGAGGTTGCAACAGGTCAGTACCTCAGGAGTAAATTGTCAGTTGACTTTTCATATTTGAGTATTCAGAGGTCGAGACAGCAGGTGTGGTAGAGAGAGAGAGAGAGAGAGAGAGAGAGAGTGAGTGAGGGGGGAGAGGGAGAGGGAGAGGGAGGGAGAGAGAGAGAGAGAGAGAGAGAGGGAGGGGGGAGAGAGAGAGGGAGAGACAGAGAGGGAGGGAGGGAGAGAGAGATATACAGAGAGGGAGGGAGGGAGAGAGAGAGAGAGAGAGAGAGAGCGCGCGAGAGAGAGAGAGAGAGAGAGAGAGAGAGAGAGAGAGAGAGAGAGAGAGTGAGTGAGGGGGGAGAGAGACAGAGAGAGACAGAGACAGAGACAGAGACAGAGAGAGACAGAGAGACAGAGAGACAGAGAGACAGAGAGACAGAGAGACAGAGAGACAGAGAGACAGAGAGACAGAGAGACAGAGAGACAGAGACAGAGACAGAGACAGAGACAGAGAGAGAGAGAGAGAGACGGCGAGAGACGGCGAGAGACGGCGAGAGACGGCGAGAGGGAGAGAGGGGGTTAGTTACATCTGCTGGGCAGCAATAAATAGCAGAGTGTGATTATAGGATAGAGGTATTTATTTGTCCATAGATTTGATCAAAACTCTGTCTATGAACAGAGTATACTGTTCCCAGCTGTCTGTCTATGAACAGAGTATACTGTTCCCAGCTGTCTGTCTATGAACAGAGTATACTGTTCCCAGCTGTCTGTCTATGAACAGAGTATATCTCTCTCTCTCCTTTATCTCTGTAGTGGATGGTCTACTCTGTTAGAGGATCAGTATCTCTCTCTCCTTTATCTCTGTAGTGGATGGTCTACTCTGTTAGAGGATCAGTATCTCTCTCTCTCCTTTATCTCTGTAGTGGATGGTCTACTCTGTTAGAGGATCAGTATCTCTCTCTCTCCTTTATCTCTGTAGTGGATGGTCTACTCTGTCAGAGGATCAGTATCTCTCTCTCTCCTTTATCTCTGTCGTGGATGGTCTACTCTGTTAGAGGATCAGTATCTCTCTCTCTCCTTTATCTCTGTAGTGGATGGTCTACTCTGTTAGAGGATCAGTATCTCTCTCCTTTATCTCTGTAGAGGATATTCTACTCTGTTAGAGGATCAGTAGTAACATCTACAATCTCTCTCTCTCCTTTATCTCTGTAGTGGATGGTCTACTCTGTTAGAGGATCAGTATCTCTCTCTCTCTCCTTTATCTCTGTAGTGGATGGTCTACTCTGTTAGAGGATCAGTATCTCTCCCTCCTTTATCTCTGTAGTGGATGGTCTACTCTGTTAGAGGATCAGTATCTCTCTCTCCTTTATCTCTGTAGTGGATGGTCTACTCTGTTAGAGGATCAGTATCTCTCTCTCCTTTATCTCTGTAGTGGATGGTCTACTCTGTTAGAGGATCAGTATCTCTCTCTCTCCTTTATCTCTGTAGTGGATGGTCTACTCTGCCAGAGGATCAGTATCTCTCTCTCCTTTATCTCTGTAGTGGATGGTCTACTCTGTTAGAGGATCAGTATCTCTCTCTCCTTTATCTCTGTAGTGGATGGTCTACTCTGTTAGAGGATCAGTATCTCTCTCTCTCCTTTATCTCTGTAGTGTATGGTCTACTCTGTTAGAGGATCAGTATCTCTCTCTCCTGTATCTCTGTAGTGGATGGTCTACTCTGTTAGAGGATCAGTATCTCTCTCTCTCCTTTATCTCTGTAGTGGATGGTCTACTCTGTTAGAGGATCAGTAGTAACATCTACAAGTCTCTCTCTCTCCTTTATCTCTGTAGTGGATGGTCTACTCTGTTAGAGGATCAGTATCTCTCTCTCTCCTTTATCTCTGTAGTGGATGGTCTACTCTGTTAGAGGATCAGTATCTCTCTCTCTCCTTTATCTCTGTAGTGGATGTTCTACTCTGTTAGAGGATCAGTATCTCTCTCTCCTTTATCTCTGTAGTGGATGGTCTACTCTGTTAGAGGATCAGTATCTCTCTCTCTCCTTTATCTCTGTAGTGGATGGTCTCCTCTGTTAGAGGATCAGTATCTCTCTCTCCTTTATCTCTGTAGGTTATGGTCTACTATGTTAGAGGATCAGTATCTCTCTCCTTTATCTCTGTAGTGGATGGTCTACTCTGTTAGAGGATCAGTATCTCTCTCTCCTTTATCTCTGTAGTGGATGGTCTACTCTGTTAGAGGATCAGTATCTCTCTCTCCTTTATCTCTGTAGTGGATGGTCTACTCTGTTAGAGGATCAGTATCTCTCTCTCCTTTATCTCTGTAGTGGATGGTCTACTCTGTTAGAGGATCAGTATCTCTCTCTCCTTTATCTCTGTAGTGGATGGTCTACTCTGCCAGAGGATCAGTCCAGGTGTGCAGTGTGCCAGCAGGTTCTGAGGGATCCAGTCTCTATCACCTGTGGACACAGGTTCTGCAGACAGTGCATCACCAGATACTGGGAGAAACCTGCTCCTTCAGGAGACTATGACTGTCCTCAGTGTAGAAAGAGATCCAGAACACGTCCTGTACTACAGCACCTGAGTGAACCCAATGATGCAAGAGGCTTTGAAAAATGTAAGACCACTTGCAGACCTGTGCTAAGTCAATACCTCAATTTGATTAAGTGTTAACTACAATAATATAAGTTACTGTAGTTGTGGAAGGCCCACATTTCATGCTGTCAACGAATGTGTCTGATAACACCCTATTTCCTCTTCCCTTGTAGTGGATGACAGCCTGCAGAGAGCTATAGTAAACCATAAAGACAGTCTGAAAAGGAGGTATGAATGTGTGATAGAAGGCATCGAAACAGCAGGGAACCAAACTCCCCTCAACAGGATTTACACAGAGCTCTACATCACAGAAGGCGAGAGTGAAGGGGTTAACAATGAACATGAGGTGTGGCAGCTAGAGACAGCACCCAGGACACCAACCTCACATGACACAGTAATCCACTGCAATGACATCTTTAAACCCTTACCCGGCCAAGAGAGAAGCATCAGAACTGTGCTGACGAAGGGCATCGCTGGCATCGGAAAAACAGTCTCTGTGCAGAAGTTCATCCTAGACTGGGCTGAAGGGAAGGCAAACCAAGATGTGGATATCATATTTGTACTTCCTTTCCGGGAGCTGAACTTGATCAAAGATCGCCAGTACAGTTTTCTCAGACTTTTAAATGACTTCCACACAGAACTAGACATAGGCAATGCAAAGAAACTCACTGCCTGTAAAGCTATGTTCATCTTTGATGGTTTGGATGAAAGCAGACTTCCATTGGATTTCCAGCACAATGAAAATGTGTCTGATGTCACCCAGACATCATCTGTAGATGTTCTGCTGACAAACCTCATCAAGGGAAATCTGCTTCCCTCTGCTCTCCTCTGGATAACGTCCCGACCAGCAGCAACTAATCAGATCCCCCCTCAGTGTGTTGACCAGGTGACAGAGGTACGAGGGTTCAATGACCCACAGAAGGAGGAGTACTTCAGGAAGAGATTCAGTGATGAGGACCTGGCCAGCAGAATCATCTCACACATAAAGACATCAAGGAGCCTCCACATCATGTGCCACATTCCAGTCTTCTGTTGGATTTCTGCAATAGTCCTTGAACACATGTTGAAACATAAGAGAGAAGAGATGCCCACGACTCTGACTGAGATGTTCACACTCTTCGTGCTCATTCAGACCAGCCTGAAGAACCAGAAGTATCATGGAAGAGATGAGATGGATCAAGAGGAGCTCATGGAGTCACATAAGGAAGTTCTTTTGAAGCTGGGGAAGCTGGCGTTTGAAAATCTGGAGAAGGGTAATCTCATGTTCTATGAAGAAGACCTGAACGTGTGCGGCATTGATGTCAAAGAAGCATCACTGTACTCAGGAGTGTGCACACACATCTTTAAAGAAGAGTCTGTGTTATTTCAGAGAGTGGTGTACTGCTTTGTACATCTAAGCATTCAGGAGTTTCTCTCAGCTGTCTACATGTACCATTGTTACACAAGCAAGAACATGGATGCACTGAAGCCCTTCTTCAAGAGAAAGTCTGAAGAGCTAACCTTGCATGAGCTGCTGAAGAGTACCGTGGATAAAGCCTTGGAGAGTAAGAATGGACACCTGGACCTTTTTGTCCGCTTCCTTCATGGCATGTCAGTGGAGTCCAATCAGAAACTCCTACGAGGTCTGGTGACACAGACAGAAAGCAGTCCAGAGAGCGTCCAGAAAACAATCCGATCCCTTAAGGTGATGCAGAGGAAGAACATCTCCCCTGAGAGGTGGATTAATCTCTTCCACTGTCTGATAGAGATGAAAGAACATTCAGTACAGGAGGAAATCCAAGAGTACTTGAGGTCAGAGAAAAGATCGATAAACCTCACACTTGCTCAGTGTTCAGCGCTGGCCTACATGCTGCAGATATCAGAGGAGGTTCTGGATGTGTTTGACCTAAAAGAATACAAGACAACACAGGAGGGTCGTAGGAGACTGCTCCCAGCTGTGAGGTGCCGCAGAAAGGCTCTGTAAGTACTCAAACTTACTGTATGTGGGAGCAGCAGTATTTTTAATAGCTGAAACTCTTGAACATAATATAATACAAACTGATCAGAAAGCAATGCACTGGGGACATATTAGTCGGGCAGGTGTAACAGTGTAAGCAGGGGAAGCTAAGCATAACATTTTATTACAACCTGTCTCTCATGGTATTTATTCTATGTTGACAGACTCAATGGCTGTAAACTCACAGACACATCCTGTGAAGTTTTGGCCTCAGTTCTCAGCTCAAACTCCTCATATCTGAGAGAGCTGGACCTGAGTAACAATGACCTGAAGGATTCAGGAGTGAAGCTGATCTCTGCTGGACTGGGGAATCCCCACTGCAGACTGGAGACTCTGAGGTCAGTATTCCTGTAGTTGGTCAACAAGTGATAACTGTTCACCAGATCCACATGTGTTTACCAGGCACACATAGTCCACACCATATGTGTTTAGACAGTGAAGCTTACGGTTTTTAATTTGGTGAGAAAATCCATGTGTTTCTAATAAGAGTTTGTCACCTTAATTTAATGACTAGCGGATAGCGGGTGCTGTGGCTTTGGGTTTAAACAGCAGGGGTTGCTGGGATAGCTCTTTAGTTTAGAGTTTGGTACTATTGGGAATAATATTTTCTTCACAATCTAGTCGACCAATTTGCTTTCCCTAGAAAAATGCACCTATAATTTTTCATTTACCAAATAAAAAACAGAAGTTATTTGAGTTTCTATGAGTTTCTGTCGATGGTTTTGCCACAAAGTCTAGCGATATCAGAACATTTTCCCACTTGTCTGGTCACATGCACTCTAGCCAACGACTGGCAGATACAGTGCAGAGGGTTCATGATGAGATAATTTTTTTAGATCAAGTTCATCACTGTGCACTTTCACAAACCTGTGAAGTTAATCATAATTTATTTAATCTGTAGCCTAATAAACTGCATGATTTTCCAAGTCCTAGTGTGAGTTAATGTGGCTGCAGTTTATTTCGACATGATGGTTATTCTAGCCAGGGGTGCAACTTTGGTTTTGGAAGTGTTGGGGGGAGGGGTATAATCCAGTTGGATAAACACTCCAAACAGCCTACCCGACAACTCAGAGGCGTCCGCATGGTCCTAAAGCACACTGTTGCCTCGTTTTTAACCCCATTCCAATGATAAAACTGGGGGGGTACAAAAATGCAATTTCAGAATGTAGGGGGAAATGTCCCCCCGTCCCCAGTGAAAGTTGCACCCCTGATTCTAGCAACATTTGCGCAACAAAGCGTGTCCACTACTGGTCCCATGTGCTATTTTACTGGCAAACATTATCCACTCCTGTCTAGAGTAAATTATTTTGTTGACATTTAGGAAAATTTACGACAAATATCCCACTGGGCATTGGCGCCAGTTCAATATCTAGTTTTGATTTACATTTAGCTGAGTTCTCAACTAACCGTAAATTCAACATGAAATGAATAACAAATGTCACCATGTTATTGGATTTAGGTTAAAGGTTGGGTTAAAAAAATACAAAATGCCCTTACTTTGATGACTTTTTGCGAATCCATTCAGTTTTCAACGTTGATTCAATGTCATCCCATTGATCAATCCGTTTTTGCCCAGTGGGATGCTATTTCCATCTAGCATTTCATTACTGTTTTATCAGAAATGTACTTTACTTGAATACAAATGGTTGGATAAAAACAAGGTTATTGGCTGACTTGATTTTCTATCAGCTGAAAACTCTTGAAGAAATGTTTATATAAAAAACAATTAGAGAAAACAATGAGCCATGTATGCACAGTGTACACATTAGTTGTGTCTGGGTAATAGTGTAAGCTAAGCATAGCATTATAATCAGTGGAGGGTAAACGCAAGTAAATGCAGTTTACACATCTTTTTCATTTTGCATGAGCATTTACGCATCTTTTGTGGGAAAATGTATTGAAGTATATGGGGAGCTTTACTTTATTCTCTGTTAACAGCAATCAGCGTTTACCCAACACCCACCACTTTTTTACCACTACATCATGGATTATAACACAACCTGTCTCTCATGGTATTGACTCTGTGTTGGCAGACTCACTGGTTGTAAACTCACAGACACATCCTGTGAAGTTTTGGCCTCAGTTCTCAGCTCAAACTCCTCATATCTGAGAGAGCTGGATCTGAGTAACAATGACCTGAAGGATTCAGGAGTGAAGCTGCTCTCTGCTGGACTGGGGAATCCCCACTGTAAACTGGAGACTCTCAGGTCAGTGTCGTGTCTTTGGCTATGCCGGATTAAGTGATATGACATGCTACTCTATAAAATCCTTTCTCTGCAATTAACCTGTTGGGGATAGGGGGCAGTATTTACACGGCCGGATAAAAAACGTACCCGATTTAATCTGATTACTACTCCTGCCCAGTAACTAGAATATGCATATAATTATTGGCTTTGGATAGAAAACACCCTAAAGTTTCTAAAACTGTTTGAATGGTGTCTGTGAGTATAACAGAACTCATATGGCAGGCAAAAACCTGAGAAGATTCCTTACAGGAAGAGCCTGTCTGACAAGTTCTTGTTCATCTTGGCTCTTTTTATTGAAGACTGAGGATCTTTGCTGTAACGTGACACTTCCTACGGCTCCCATAGGCTCTCAGAACCCGGGAAAAAGCTGAATGATATCGAGGCAGCCCCTGCCTGAAACACATTAGCGCTTTTGGATAGTGGCCTGTCAGAGGACCATCAGACTGGGGCTCGTGCACGAGGGCACGAGATGTTTTTATTTTCTCTCTCTTTGAACGAAAACCACCACTCCCGGTCGGAATATTATCGCTTTTTTACGAGAAAAATTGCATAAAAATTGATTTTAAACAGCGGTTGACATGCTTCGAAGTACGGTAATGGAATATTTAGAATTTTTTTGTCACGAATGCGTCGTGCTCGTCACCCTTCTATACCATTCGGATAGTGTCTTGAACGCACGAACAAAACGCCGCTATTTGGATATAACTATGGATTATTTGGGACCAAACCAACATTTGTTATTGAAGTAGAAGTCCTGGGAGTGCATTCTGACGAAGACAGCAAAGGTAGTAATCAAATCAAATCAAATCAAATTTATTTATATAGCCCTTCGTACATCAGCTGAAATCTCAAAGTGCTGTACAGAAACCCAGCCTAAAACCCCAAACAGCAAGCAATGCATGTGAAAGAAGCACGGTGGCTGGGAAAAACTCCCTAGGAAAAACTCCTGAGAAAGGCCAAAAACCTAGGAAGAAACCTAGAGAGGAACCAGGCTATGAGGGGTGGCCAGTCCTCTTCTGGCTGTGCCGGGTGGATATTATAACAGAACATGGTCAAGATGTTAAAATGTTCGTAAATGACCAGCATGGTCAAATAATAATAATCATAGTAATTGTCGAGGGTGCAACAAGCACGTCCGGTGAACAGGTCATTTAACATTTTTCTTATAGTAAATCTGACTTTGGTGAGGGCTAAACTTGCTGGGTGTCTAAATAGCTAGCCCTGTGATGCCGGGCTATCTACTGAGAATATTGCAAAATGTGCTTTCACCGAAAAGCTATTTTAAAATCGGACATAGCGAGTGCATAGAGGAGTTCTGTATCTATAATTCTTAAAATAATTGTTATGTTTTTTGTGAACGTTTATCGTGAGTAATTTAGTAAATTCACCGGAAGTGTTCGGTGGGAATGCTAGTCACATGCTAGTCACATGCTAATGTAAAAAGCTGGTTTTTGATATAAATATGAACTTGATTGAACAAAACATGCATGTATTGTATAACATAATGTCCTAGGAGTGTCTAAATATTCCATTACCGTACTTCGAAGCATGTCAACCGTTGTTTAAAATCAATTTTTATGCTATTTTTCTCGTAAAAAAGCGATAATATTCCGACCGGGAGTCGTTTTATCCGTTCAAAGACGAAAGAATAAAAACATGGGGTCGTCTCGTGCACGAGCCTGAGTCCCATTGTCCGCTGATAGACCACTTGGCAAAAGCGCTAATGTTTTTCAGCCAGGGCTTGGAATTACGTCATTCAGCTTTTTCCCGGGTTCTGAGAGCCTATGGGAGCCGTAGGAAGTGTCACGTCATGCCAGAGATCCCCTGTTTTTGTTAGAGATGATCAATAAGGCCATGAAATGGTCAGAGAGAGCGCTTCCTGTTTGGAATCTTCTCAGGTTTTGGCCTGCCAAATGAGTTCTGTTATACTCACAGACACCATTCAAACAGTTTTAGAAACTTTGGAGTGTTTTCTATCCAAAGCTAATAATTATATGCCTATTCTAGTTTCTGGGCAGGAGTAATAATCAGATTAAATCGGGTACGTTTTTTGTCCGGCCGTGAAAATACTGCCCCCTATCCATAACAAGTTAAGTACCAACGCATATTTTCAACTGGTTCTATTACCGAAATATGGTTCCTTTCCCCCCACTTGTTTGATGTTCCCAGACTCTCTATGTTTAACAAAGGCTATTCAAGAGTCCTTCAGTAGAGTCAGAGAGAGAGGGAAGGGAGAAAGGTATTTATGGGGGGGTCATAAACCTTACCCACAGGCCAACGTCATGACATCAGTGTTCCTGTGTTTGGTCATTAAGAGATAACTGTTCACCAGATCTGAGTGTTAACAAACTCAGTATTATACTCAATGCAATGTAAATCTGATACCTCAGTATATGTAGACTGTGCTTAAACTCTACAGTTTTAAAGGTCCAATGCAGCCATTTTTATCTCAATAGATCGAATCCCTGAGCTGACAAGGTAAAAATTTGTCATTCTGCCCCTGAACAAGGCAGTAAACCCACTGTTCCTATGCCGTCATTGTAAATAAGAATTTGTTCTTAACTAACTTACCTAGTTAAACACAGGTTAAATAAAAATAAATAAATACAAATCTCTGGGTAAGAAGTACCTTACTGTGATTGTTTTCAATTTAAATTGTAAAAATTAACAAAAAATAGCTTCTTCGCAAAGAGCAATTTCTCAAGGAATAATTTAGCTAGGACTGTCTGGGAGTGGTCTGAGTGGGGAGGGAAAAACTGAAAACTAGCTGTTATTGGCAGAGACGTTTGGAAGAAAATGTATTCATTATCATTACTCTGGTGTTATTTGTTATTTGCATAACATCATCTGATTGGCCATATGCTAATGAGGGCCAGTGGGCACCTCTCTGATATGTTTCTTGTAATATGAAACCATGTCAAGTTAGCAGTAAACATGCCTTTATTAAGTTAAACCGTTCATTGTGATTGTTCTTACGTATAGACAAACTAGATTACATGACAATTACAATATTTTATATGAATGAGAGATTGCTTGTAGAGAGAATGCATTTTAAAGGCCCAATGCAGTCAAAAACATGATTTACCTGTATTTCCTATATATTTCCACACTATGAGGTTGGAATGAAATGATGAAATTGTTAAAATTATGATAACGTCCTTTTAGTGTAAGAGTTGTTTTGGTGGGATGAAAACAGGGGATCCAAAAACGTTCACCTCTATCTTTTTTTTGTTACTTGTTAAATTAAATCTATTTCTCAGAGCAACTGTATTAGTATAAAATAATGTCATTTGTAAAACAAATATGTAGCATACAATATACACTATCTATACAAAAGTATATGGACACAACTTCAAATTAGTGGATTTGGCTTTTACAGCCACACCCGTGGCTGACAGGTGTATAAAATCGAACACACTGCCATGCAATCTCCATAAAGAAACATTGGCAGTAGAATGGCCTTACTGAAGAACTCAGTGACTTTCAACGTGGCACCGTCATAGGATGCCACCTTTCCAACAAGTCAGTTCGTCAAATTTCTACCCTGCGAAAGCTGCCACGGTCAACTGTAAGTGCTGTTATTGTGAAGTGGAAATGTCTAGATGCAACTATGACTCAGCCGCAAAGTGGTAGGCCACACAAGCTCACAGAACGTAACTGCCGAATGCTGAAGCGCATAGCGTGTAAAAATCGTCTGTCCTCGGTTGCAACACTCACTACCAGGTTCCAAACTGCCTCTGGAAGGAACGTAAGCACAATAACTGTTTGTCAGGAGCTTTATGAAATGGGTTTCCATGGCCAAGCAGCCGCACACAAGCCTAAGATCATCATGCACAATGCCACGTGTTGGCTGGAGTGGTGTAAAGCTCGCCAGCATTGGACTGGTTTTGGTGGTTGCCAGGAGAATGCTACCCGCCCCGAATGGACAATGACATCTGTAAAGTTTGATGGAAGAGGAACAATGGTCTGGGACTGTTTTTCATGTTTGAGGCTAGACCCTTAGTTCCAGTGAAGGGAAATCTTAATGCTGAAGTATACAATGACATTCTAGATGATTCTGTGCTTCCAACTTTGTGGCAACAGTTTGGGGAAGGCCCTTTCCTGTTTCAGCATGACAATGCCCCCGTGCACACAGAAATAGTTTGTCAAGATCGGTGTGGAAGAACTTGACTGGCCTGCACAGAACTCTGACATCAACCCCATCAACCACCTTTGGGATGAATTGGAACGCCGACTGCGAGCCAGGCCTAATCACCCATCATCAGTGCCCGACCTCCCTAATGCTCTTGTGACTGAATGGAAGCAAGTCCCTGCAGCAATGTTCCAACATCTAGTGGAAAGCCTTCCCAGAAGAGTGGAGGCTGTTATAGCAGCAAGGGGGGGGGGGCACTCCATATTATTTCCCATGCTTTGGAATGAGATGTTTGACGAGCAGGTGTCCACATACTTTTGGTCATGTAGTTTATGGAGTTCAGTATTTGTATGTTTTTTATTTTATAGTATTTTTTACTCACCTTTATTAATAATTCACGACCCCACTGAATATAAATATATACAGCTACCAATCTCTCTATTAACTGCCAAATAGTTGCAGTGTGATTAATATCATGTTAAACTCTTTACAGGTTGTCACTCTGTGGAGTCACAGAGGAAGGCTGTGCTTCTCTCGTCTCAGCTCTGAGGTCAAACCCCTCACACCTGAGAGAGCTGGACCTGAGTAACAATGACCTGAAGGATTCAGGAGTGAAGCTGCTCTCTGCTGGACTGGAGGATCCCCACTGTAAACTGGAGACTCTGAGGTCAGTATTCCTGTAGTTGGTGAACAAGTGATAACTTTTCACCAGATCCACATGTTAACAAAGGGCCTAAATACACAATACAATGACAATTTGATACCTCACCATCTGACCTTTGACTGACAGTATATGGAGCCATACATTATGCAGTATAGTATATGGAGCCATACATTATGCAGTATATGAAGCCATACATTATATAGTATATGGAGCCATACATTATGCAGTATATGAAGCCATACATTATATAGTATATGAAGCCATACATTATGTAGTATATGAAGCCATACATTATATAGCATATGGAGCCATACATTATGCAGTATAGTATATAGAGCCATACATTATGCAGTATAGTATATGGAGCCATACAGTATGCAGTATAGTATATGGAGCCATACATTATGCAGTATAGTATATGTAGCAAAACATTATGCAGTAAAGTATATGGAGCCATACATTATGCAGTATAGTATATGGAGCCATACATTATGCAGTATAGTATATGGAACCATACATTATGCAGTATAGTATATGGAGCCATACATTATACAGTATAGTATATGAAGCCATACATTATATAGTATATGAAGCCATACATTATACAGTAGATTATATGAAGCCATACATTATATAGTATATGGAGCCATACATTATACAGTAGAGTATATGAAGCCATACATTATATAGTATATGAAGCCATACATTATGCAGTATAGTATATGGAGCCATGCATTATGCAGTATAATATATGAAGCCATACATTATATAGTATATGAAGCCATACATTATACAGTAGATTATATGAAGCCATACATTATATAGTATATGGAGCCATACATTATACAGTAGAGTATATGAAGCCATACATTATATAGTATATGAAGCCATACATTATGCAGTATAGTATATGGAGCCATGCATTATGCAGTATAATATATGAAGCCATACATTATATAGTATATGAAGCCATACATTATATAGTATATGGAGCCATACATTATGCAGTATAGTATATGGAGCCATACATTATGCAGTAGAGTATATGGAGCCATACATTATGTAGTATAGTATATGGAGCCATACATAATACAGTATAATATATGGAGCCATACATTATACAATATAGTATATGGAGCCATACATTTTATACTATATGGAGCCATACATTATACAGTATATTATATGGAGCCATACATTATATAGTATATGGAGCCATACATTATACAGTATAGTATATGTAGCCATACATTATATAGTGTATGGAGCCAGACATTATACAGTATAGTATATGGAGCCATACATTATATAGTATATGGAGACATACATTATACAGTATAGTATATGGAGCCATACATTAAGCGGTATAGTATATGGAGCCATACGTTATACAGTGTATGGAGCCATACATTATACAGTATAGTATATGAAGCCATTTACTTTTTGAAAATGTGTAAAATTTTCTCAAGCTCTACATAAGATATTGTGAAGATCAATCCATGTACAGATGGATTTGGCAGGGGACAGGAAACTATTTCTGAAAGTTGCAAAATATACAGTATACAGCTGCCACTCTTTCTTTTCAAAATAATTGTACTCTTTGCAGGCTGTCAGGCTGTTTAGTTACAGAGGAAGGCTGTGCTTCTCTGGTCTCAGCTCTGAGGTCAAACCCCTCACACCTGAGAGAGCTGGACCTGAGCTACAATCACCCAGGAGACTCAGGAGTCAGACTGCTCTCTGCTGGACTGGAGGATCCACACTGCAGACTGGAGAAACTCAAGTATGTACATGTGTCGATCTGTTGATGAGTGACATACTGTAAGACATTTTTCTGCGTTTGGGTTTGTTATGATAATTGATAGTTAACAGGTTAGGTATCAGAATTGATAGTTAACAGGTTAGGTATCATAATTGATAGTTATCAGGTTAGGTATCATAATTGATAGTTATCAGGTTAGGTATCATAATTGATAGTTAACAGGTTAGGTATCATAATTGATAGTTATCAGGTTAGGTATCATAATTGATAGTTATCAGGTTAGGTATCATAATTGATAGTTATCAGGTTAGGTATCATAATTGATAGTTATCAGGTTAGGTATCATAATTGATAGTTATCAGGTTAGGTATCATAATTGATAGTTATCAGGTTAGGTATCATAATTGATAGTTATCAGGTTAGGTATCATAATTGATAGTTATCAGGTTAGGTATCATAATTGATAGTTAACAGGTTAGGTATCATAATTGATAGTTAACAGGTTAGGTATCATAATTGATAGTTATCAGGTTAGGTTTTGTATGTTAATTTAAATGTACTGTAAACCAGACATTTTACTTACCACCACATGGAAAATGTGATATGCTGAGAGAGAGAGAGAGAGAGAGAGAGAGAGAGAGAGAGAGAGAGAGAGAGAGAGAGAGAGAGAGTACATTTACTGTCTGTTCTCCTGCTCCCCTTCCAGTGTGAAACCTGATGGAGTGTTAACAATCAAACCATGGCTTAGAAAATGTGAGTGTTGACTAATGTTCAGAATTATCCTGTTATTACTCAGTCTAATTTCAAGTTGATTCAAAGAAAAATCATTTTTCAGAGCTTGTTAAGTGATCTATGTATGTGTGGTTACACTAATTAGACTGGCTCCATTTACTATATAATGTATGGCTCCATATACTATACTGTATAATATATGGCTTCATCTAGATAACCATCTTAGATAACCTTTCCTTTGTCTTTTAATACCTAGAAACATTAACATTCTGATGTAGTATGAAGATGATTTGTGATATACCTGGTTTCATCCATCAGATGTCTGTGATCTCACACTGGACCCAAACACAGTAAACAGACTCCTCTCTCTGTCTGAGGAGAACAGAAAGGTGACATGTAGGAGAGAGGAGCAGCCGTATCCTGATCACCCAGAGAGATTTGAGGACTGTGAACAGGTGCTGTGTAGAGAGGGTCTGACTGGGCGCTGTTACTGGGAGGCAGAGTGGAGTGGGAGAGGGGCTTACATAGGAGTGACATATAAAGGAATCAGCAGGAGAGGAGGGGTTAATGACTGTTGTCTTGGATACAATGACAAGTCCTGGTGTCTGGACTGCTCTGACAACAGTTACACGGTTTGGCACAATAATAATCCCACTACCATAGACGTCCCCTCCTCCAGCTCCCACAGAGTAGGAGTGTATCTGGACTGGCCAGCCGGCACTCTGACCTTCTATAGAGCCTCCTCTGACACACTGACCCACCTGATCACATTCACCACCACATTCACTGAGCCCCTCTATCCAGGGTTTAGGCTTTGGTATGACACCTCAGTGTCCCTGTGTCAGGTGGTCCCTGTGTCAAACACAACATGATGTTTCACTCTAATCAGGGTCATGTTCAGTAAGACACACTGGAGCAACAATGTAGAATATCTCTTTAGTCATGAGATAAAATGTTATTATTATATCTAAATATTCATGATTATACACCACCTAAGTTAATAGTCATTAATAGAATGAATCACCACACTGTGTTGTAAAAACTGGTTTCATTTACACATCACTGATCTGGTTGTTATTGGGCTTCTTGGTGTTTGTAAATATTGTAGAATATTTATTTGTCACATTCTTAACACAACAATCTGGTTTCTGTATGAACTCAATTCAACTGAATGAAATGATGTGACTGATGTGACTAATAAAGGTTCATCAACCAGATGGAAGAAGAGAGGTGTAAATGTTTTAATATTGATCACAATATGACAGTACAGTAATAGATGGAAGAAGAGAGGTGGAAATGTTTTAATACTGATCACAATATGACAGTACAGTAATAGATGGAAGAAGAGAGGTGTAAATGTTTTAATACTGATCACAATATGGCAGTACAGTAATAGATGGAAGAAGAGAGGTGTAAATGTTTTAATACTGATCACAATATGACAGTACAGTAATAGATGGAAGAAGAGAGGTGGAAATGTTTTAATACTGATCACAATATGACAGTACAGTAATAGATGGAAGAAGAGAGGTGGAAATGTTTTAATACTGATCACAATATGACAGTACAGTAATAGATGGAAGAAGAGAGGTGGAAATGTTTTAATATTGATCACAATATGACAGTACAGTAATAGATAGAAGAAGAGAGGTGGAAATGTTTTAATATTGATCACAATATGGTTGTCACGACTTCTGCCAAAGTCGGTTGCTCTCCATTTGTTTTGTCTTGTTTTCCCACACACCTGGTTTCAATTCCCTCATTACATGTTGTATATTTAACCCTCTGTTTCCCCCATGTCCTTTTGGGAATTGTTTATTGTTGTCACAGTATCCAAAGAAAATTGTGCCCCTCCTCGGCCGGGCGGCGCTCGGCGGTCGTCGTCGCCGGTCTACTAGCTGCCACCGATCTATGTTCTGTGTTCGTTGTGTTTTGTCTGTTTAAGTCCGCACCTGTTTCCTTTTCTGTAATTAGTAGGGGGGGTATTTAGTTTGTTCCTTTTGGTTTGTGTTTTGTGCGGGATTGTTTATTCGTCAGCGGGCAGGTCTGTGAACGTTCTGTGTTTTTGCAAATTTTTCCCCAGCGGATTCTCGCTAGAGGAATGTTATATTTGCCGGGCTGCTCCCCGTGCGTATCTTTGTTTTCTCGGGGTTTACTGTGTTCCCGTGTGGTCTCTGGGCACACCCGATGCCCTCTTATTACGCCGAGTGTTTTTTTCGGTGCAATAAATATACCGTTCTACGGCACTACTGGACTACGTCTCCTGCTTTTGACTCTGCCTTTTCCTCCTGCCGTACGGAATCGTGACAATTGTATGTGCCTGTGCACTTGTTTTACTGGTGCGCGACGGGTTTTGTACGTATGTGTTTGTTGTTTTTGTATGCCGGTATTTTTATATATTAAACCGCTCCGGCTATTACCAAGTTCTGCTCTCCTGCGTCTGACTTCCCTGGCACGAGTTACGCACCCCTTACAATGGCAGCACAGGAATAGATGGAAGAAGAGAGGTGGAAATGTTTTAATATTGATCACAATATGACAGTACAGTAATAGATGGAAGAAGAGAGGTGTAAATGTTTTAATATTGATCACAATATGGCAGTACAGTAATAGATGGAAGAAGAGAGGTGGAAATGTTTTAATATTGATCACAATATGGCAGTACAGTAATAGATGGAAGAAGAGAGGTGGAAATGTTTTAATATTGATCACAATATGGCAGTACAGTAATAGATGGAAGAAGAGAGGTGGAAATGTTTTAATATTGATCACAATATGGCAGTACAGTAATAGATGGAAGAAGAGAGGTGGAAATGTTTTAATATTGATCACAATATGGCAGTACAGTAATAGATGGAAGAAGAGAGGTGGAAATGTTTTAATATTGATCACAATATGGCAGTAGAGTAATAGATGGAAGAAGGCTGTACTGGTTATGTTTCTATGTTAGACACTCTGTTGTTATCTCCCATCAGTCAGTACTGGTTATGTTTCTATGTTAGACACTCTGTTGTTATCTCCCATCAGTCAGTACTGGTTATGTTTCTATGTTAGACACTCTGTTGTTATCTCCCATCAGTCAGTACTAGTTATGTTTCTATGTTAGACACTCTGTTGTTATCTCCCATCAGTCAGTACTGGTTATGTTTCTATGTTAGACACTCTGTTGTTATCTCCCATCAGTCAGTACTGGTTATGTTTCTATGTTAGACACTCTGTTGTTATCTCCCATCAGTCAGTACTGGTTATGTTTCTATGTTAGACACTCTGTTGTTATCTCCCATCAGTCAGTACTGGTTATATTTCTATGTTAGACACTCTGTTGTTATCTCCCATCAGTCAGTACTGGTTATGTTTCTATGTTAGACACCCTGTTGTTATCTCCCATCAGTCAGTACTGGTTATGTTTCTATGTTAGACACTCTGTTGTTATCTCCCATCAGTCAGTACTGGTTATGTTTCTATGTTAGACACTCTGTTGTTATCTCCCATCAGTCAGTAATGGTTATGTTTCAATGTTAGACACTCTGTTGTTATCTCCCATCAGTCAGTACTAGTTATGTTTCTATGTTAGACAATGTTGTTATCTCCCATCAGTCAGTACTAGTTATGTTTCAATGTTAGACACTCTGTTGTTATCTCCCATCAGTCAGTAATGGTTATGTTTCAATGTTAGACACTCTGTTGTTATCTCCCATCAGTCAGTATTAGTTATGTTTCTATGTTAGACAATGTTGTTATCTCCCATCAGTCAGTACTAGTTATGTTTCAATGTTAGACACTCTGTTGTTATCTCCCATCAGTCAGTACTGGTTATGTTTCTATGTTAGACACTCTGTTGTTATCTCCCATCAGTAAGTACTGGTTATGTTTCTATTTTAAACACTTCTCTTGTTTTGTATCGGTCCATGTTCCTCAACATTAAACTCACTAACTGCACTTGCTTCCTGACTCTCTGCGTTTACGTTACACCTTATGATCAGACACTAATCATTCTGTGTTACTACTGTATGATACTGAGAGAACAGGACACTAATCATTCTATGTTGTTACTACTGTATGATACTGAGAGAACAGGACACTAATCATTCTATGTTGTTACTACTGTATGATGCTGAGAGAACAGGACACTAATCATTCTGTTGTTACTACTGTATGATACTGAGAGAACAGGACACTAATCATTCTGTTGTTACTACTGTATGATACTGAGAGAACAGGACACTAATCATTCTGTTGTTACTACTGTATGATACTGAGAGAACACTAATCATTCTGTTGTTACTACTGTATGATACTGAGAGAACAGGACACTAATCATTCTGTTGTTACTACTGTATGATACTGAGAGAACAGGACACTAATCATTCTGTTGTTACTACTGTATGATACTGAGAGAACAGGACACTAATCATTCTGTGTTGTTACTACTGTATGATGCTGAGAGAACAGGACACTAATCATTCTGTTGTTACTACTGTATGATACTGAGACAACAGGACACTAATCATTCTGTGTTGTTACTACTGTATGATACTGAGAGAACAGGACCCTAATCATTCTGTTGTTACTACTGTATGATACTGAGAGAACAGGACACTAATCATTCTGTTGTTACTACTGTATGATACTGAGAGAACAGGACACTAATCATTCTATGTTGTTACTACTGTATGATACTGAGAGAACAGGACACTAATCATTCTGTTGTTACTACTGTATGATACTGAGAGAACAGGACACTAATCATTCTGTTGTTACTACTGTATGATACTGAGAGAACAGGACACTAATCATTCTATGTTGTTACTACTGTATGATACTGAGAGAACAGGACACTAATCATTCTGTTGTTACTACTGTATGATGCTGAGAGAACAGGACACTAATCATTCTGTTGTTACTACTGTATGATACTGAGATAACAGGACACTAATCATTCTGTTGTTACTACTGTATGATGCTGAGAGAACAGGACACTAATCATTCTGTTGTTACTACTGTATGATACTGAGAGAACAGGACACTAATCATTCTGTTGTTACTACTGTATGATGCTGAGAGAACAGGACACTAATCATTCTGTTGTTACTACTGTATGATACTGAGAGAACAGGACACTAATTATTCTGTTGTTACTACTGTATGATACTGAGAGAACAGGACACTAATCATTCTGTTGTTACTACTGTATGATACTGAGAGAACAGGACACTAATCATTCTGTTGTTACTACTGTATGATACTGAGAGAACAGGACACTAATCATTCTGTTGTTACTACTGTATGATACTGAGAGAACAGGACACTAATCATTCTGTTGTTACTACTGTATGATACTGAGAGAACAGGACACTAATCATTCTGTTGTTACTACTGTATGATACTGAGAGAACAGGACACTAATCATTCTGTTGTTACTACTGTATGATACTGAGAGAACAGGACACTAATCATTCTGTTGTTACTACTGTATGATACTGAGAGAACAGGACACTAATCATTCTGTTGTTACTACTGTATGATACTGAGAGAACAGGACACTAATCATTCTGTTGTTACTACTGTATGATACTGAGAGAACAGGACACTAATCATTCTGTTGTTTCTACTGTATGATACTGAGAGAACAGGACACTAATCATTCTGTTATTACTACTGTATGATACTGAGAGAACAGGACACTAATCATTCTGTTGTTACTACTGTATGATGCTGAGAGAACAGGACACTAATCATTCTGTTGTTACTACTGTATGATGCTGAGAGAACAGGACACTAATCATTCTGTTGTTACTACTGTATGATACTGAGAGAACAGGACACTAATCATTCTATGTTGTTACTACTGTATGATACTGAGAGAACAGGACACTAATCATTCTGTTGTTACTACTGTATGATACTGAGAGAACAGGACACTAATCATTCTGTTGTTACTACTGTATGATACTGAGAGAACAGGACACTAATCATTCTGTGTTGTTACTACTGTATGATGCTGAGAGAACAGGACACTAATCATTCTATGTTGTTACTACTGTATGATACTGAGAGAACAGGACACTAATCATTCTGTTGTTACTACTGTATGATGCTGAGAGAACAGGACACTAATCATTCTGTTGTTACTACTGTATGATACTGAGAGAACAGGACACTAATCATTCTGTTGTTACTACTGTATGATGCTGAGAGAACAGGACACTAATCATTCCGTTGTTACTACTGTATGATGCTGAGAGAACAGGACACTAATCATTCTGTTGTTACTACTGTATGATACTGAGAGAACAGGACTATGGGTGCATCGCAACAATCTGAATTGGCCTCCTCTCCTTTATCTGGACTCATCTGAAAACACAAGACAGGTCAAAGTAACATGGTGGCTTCCTACCTTCTCTCATGTCAGTTGGGATGAAAAAAGTTAGACATAAATCCACTGGATGCCTGGAACACCCCTCTAACTGGTTATTAGTGGGAAACTCATCTATCAATCCACTGGAACGCCCCTCTAACTGGTTATTAGTGGGAAACTCATCTATCAATCCACTGGAACGCCCCTCTAACTGGTTATTAGTGGGAAACTCATCTATCAATCCACTGGAACGCCCCCCTAACTGGTTATTAGTGGGAAACTCATCTATCAATCCACTGGATCGCCCCTCTAACTGGTTATTAGTGGGAAACTCATCTATCAATCCACTGGAACGCCC
This sequence comes from Salmo trutta, assembly GCF_901001165.1. Taxonomy (NCBI): domain Eukaryota; kingdom Metazoa; phylum Chordata; class Actinopteri; order Salmoniformes; family Salmonidae; genus Salmo; species Salmo trutta. The sequence goes on along the minus strand of NC_042971.1, from coordinate 1,972,489 downwards.
CTCTAACTGGTTATTAGTGGGAAACTCATCTATCAATCCACTGGAACGCCTCTCAACCTGGTTATTAGTGGGAAACTCATCTATCAATCCACTGGAACGCCCCTCCACCTGGTTATTGGTGGGAAACTCATCTATCAATCCACTGGAACGCCCCTCCACCTGGTTATTAGTGGGAAACTCATCTATCAATCCACTGGAACGCCCCTCTAACTGGTTATTAGTGGGAAACTCATCTATCAATCCACTGGAACGCCCCTCTAACTGGTTATTAGTGGGAAACTCATCTATCAATCCACTGGAACGCCCCTCTAACTGGTTATTAGTGGGAAACTCATCTATCAATCCACTGGAACGCCCCTCCACCTGGTTATTAGTGGGAAACTCATCTATCAATCCACTGGAACGCCCCTCTAACTGGTTATTAGTGGGAAACTCATCTATCAATCCACTGGAACGCCCCTCCACCTGGTTATTAGTGGGAGACTCATCTATCAATCCACTGGAACGCCCCTCCACCTGGTTATTAGTGGGAGACTTGTCTATCATCTCTGAGCTCTGACTTCTCCCACATACTGAACTCTAACTTCTCATACTAAAGACATTACCTCCATAACAGCATTGTCGATAGCTAAATGCAACAACAAAACAATATTTATAAAAACAGTCTATCAATATGGTTGTTGAACACTATAATGTATTAAGCAGCATGACAGCTGTACTTTCAGTTTATGGTTGATGCAGCTTGTGTCACGTCCTGGCCAGTATATAAGGTTAATTGTTTTGTAGTTTGGTCAGGGCGTGACAGAGGGTATTTGTTTTATGTGGTTCAGGGTGGTGTGTTTGGTTAAGGGGTGTTTGATTTAGTATTTCCGGGGTTTTGGTTTATAGTCTGTTTATGTATTTCTATGTCTAGTCTGGTGAGTGTGTTTCTATGTTGGTTAATTGGGGTTGGGACTCTCAGTTGAAGGCAGGTGTTGTCTATCTGCCTTTGATTGAGAGTCCCATATATAAGGGTGTGTTTGTGATTTGTGGGTGATTGTTCTGTGTTCAGCCCTAGGCTTTGCCAGACTGTTTGTGGTTGTTCGCTCGTTCTCGTGTTTTTGTTATTTTTTGTACGTTCATTGTTGATAGTTAAATAAAAGTCAAAATGAGCATACACGTACCTGCTGTGTATTGGTCTACCTTTTCTGATGACGATTTCGCACTATCGTCAGAAGACGAAGACAACCGTGACAGAATCACCCACCACCAAAGGACCAAGCAGCAGAGGAAGGAGCAGACGGCGTTCGAGTTGGACTGGCGGGAGAAGTGGACTTGGGAAGAAATTCTGGACGGGGCCGGACCTTGGCATCAGGCTGGGGATTATCAGCGCCCGCAGTGGGAAATTGAGGCAGCCAAGGCGGAGAGGCGATGGTACGAAGCCAGAGACGCGCTGAGGGAGAAGCACGAGAGGCACCCCCAACAATTTTTTTTGGGGGGGGCACACTGGTAGTTTAGCTAGGCGAAGGAAGAGCCGGAAGCCAGCTACCCGTGGTTATATGGAGGAGCGTATGAGGTGGGGAGCGCCATGTTTTGCTGAGAAGCGCACTATCTCACCCATACGCACGCACAGTCCGGTGCGAGTTATTCCAGCCCCTCGCAGGTGCCGTGCTAGAGCGGGCATCCAGCCTGGTAGGAGGATGCCTGCGCAGCGCATCTGGTCGCCGGTACGCCTCCGAGGACCAGGCTACCCAACTCCCGCTCTACGCACGGCTACCATCAGGCCCCTGCACAGCCCAGTCTGCCCTGTACGAGCACTCCGCTCGTACAGGGCTACTAGTTCCATCCAGCCAAGGCGGGTTGTGCAGGAGGTAAGATCTAGACCGGATGTGCGCCTCCATAGCCCTGGGTTTCCAGCTCCTGTCTCTCGTGCGGACCCGGAAGTGCGTCCACCCAGTCCGACTCGTCCTGTTCCCGCTCCCCGCACTAAACGGCAAGTGCGTAAACCCAGCCTCGCCAGTCAACAGTCGTCGGAGCTGCCCGCCAGTCAACAGTCGTCGGAGCTGCCCGCCAGTCAACAGTCGTCGGAGCTGCCCGCCAGTCAACAGTCGTCGGAGCTGCCCGCCAGTCAACAGTCGTCGGAGCTGCCCGCCAGTCAACAGTCGTCGGAGCTGCCCGTCAGTCAACAGTCGTCGGAGCTGCCCGTCAGTCAACAGTCGCCGGAGTGGTCAGACTGCGCTGAACTGCCGGAGTGGCCAGACTGCGCTGAACTGCCGGAGTGGCCAGACTGCCCTGAACTGCCGGAGTGGCCAGACTGCGCTGAACTGCCGGAGTGGCCAGACTGCGCTGAACTGCCGGAGTGGCCAGACTGCGCTGAACTGCCGGAGTGGCCAGACTGCCCTGAACTGCCGGAGTGGCCAGACTGCCCTGAACTGCCGGAGTGGCCAGACTGCCCTGAACTGCCGGAGTGGCCAGACTGCCCTGAACTGCCCGAGTTGCCAGACTGCCCAGACTGTCCCGAGTTGCCAGACTGCCCAGACTGTCCCGAGTTGCCAGACTGCCCAGACTGTCCCGAGTTGCCAGACTGCCCAGACTGTCCCGAGTTGCCAGACTGCCCAGACTGTCCCGAGTTGCCAGACTGCCCAGACTTGCCAGACTGTCCCGAGTTGCCAGACTGTCCCGAGTTGCCAGACTGCCCAGACTGTCCCGAGTTGCCAGACTGCCCAGACTGTCCCGAGTTGCCAGACTGCCCAGACTGTCCCGAGTTGCCAGACTGCCCAGACTGTCCCGAGTTGCCAGACTGCCCAGACTGTCCCGAGCTGCCAGACTGCCCAGACAGCCTGGAACGGCCTGAGCCGGAGCCACCTCCAAAAATAGGTGGGTTGGGGAGGGGGGGTGTAGCACAGTGCCGTCGTTGACGGCAGCCACCCTCCCTTCCCTCCCTTTAGTAAGGGGTAATTTTTCTTTTGGGTATTGTTTAGGGGTATTTTTTGTTTTGTTAAGGTGCTTCCGGGGTAGCACCTTTAAGGGGGGGGTACTGTCACGTCCTGGCCAGTATATAAGGTTAATTGTTTTGTAGTTTGGTCAGGGCGTGACAGAGGGTATTTGTTTTATGTGGTTCAGGGTGGTGTGTTTGGTTAAGGGGTGTTTGATTTAGTATTTCCGGGGTTTTGGTTTATAGTCTGTTTATGTATTTCTATGTCTAGTCTGGTGAGTGTGTTTCTATGTTGGTTAATTGGGGTTGGGACTCTCAGTTGAAGGCAGGTGTTGTCTATCTGCCTTTGATTGAGAGTCCCATATATAAGGGTGTGTTTGTGATTTGTGGGTGATTGTTCTGTGTTCAGCCCTAGGCTTTGCCAGACTGTTTGTGGTTGTTCGCTCGTTCTCGTGTTTTTGTTATTTTTTTGTACGTTCATTGTTGATAATTAAATAAAAGTCAAAATGAGCATAGACGTACCTGCTGCGTATTGGTCTACCTTTTCTGATGACGATTTCGCACTATCGTCAGAAGACGAAGACATCCGTGACAGCTTGTTTGCCAATATCCAATGTGTTCTCAACTAGTTTAAAACACATGAAGGCACACAACTCATTGCTCCCAGTTTACAAGTAGTATTTTCTGAGCTTCCTACTTGATATGAACACAGCATCAATAACAGGTTGGGCGAGTTCCTCTGCTCTGACGTTGCGGACTCCTGCCAGATCTTTCAACACCTGGATAGATGTTTTACGTATCAGCTTACCACATCATATGTTATAACAATCTGGTGCCTGACTGCACAGTCCAAGACGTGGCATGGAACCATTGGTTGATGCAACGTGTTGTGGAATATCTAATTAAAGGAAGAGAGACTGCAGATTATTTCAAACAACACTTTATTATAAGATTAGCTAAAACGGAGAATCAACTATCCACTCAACAGTGCATAGTGGAGAAGCTGAACGACCAGTGGCGGTTCAACGCTTTTATAAACAAGCACATCCTTTGTATATGTGGCAGTCAGCATATAGTGTGTAAAAGGTAATTAGTTGTCTGTGCAGACTTAAAGACAGCTGTATCATTTTTTTATTCATTTTGACATATTGTTTGGGACCAGTTTTTTTGCTCTGTTTGAAGGCTGTCAGCTTCTTCTCAGGAGGAGAATCACTTAGCCTTTCAACTAATTTTCAGATGATAGGATGCCTATTTAAAAACACTTTTTCAACATTTCAAGATAGCAGTTAGTTCAGTTTGATCTTATTAAAGACAAATGAATCCACTGTGTCTGCCTTTCCACTGTGAAGACAGGTTCTACTGCCCCCTGCTGTCTGTTGATGGTACTACTACTAGACACAGCGGCAGAATAAATTAAACTAGACATTTGTTTTCATCTCAAAACCAGAGAGCAACCGCTGTCCGGTGAAGTCCACACAAAGCGTATTGCATGTAACCAAACAGTTAGGTGACCTGCAGCACGGTCAAAGCAAAATATATGTTTCAGACGTTTTAGGGACGACAAAACGACTATTGCTTTAAAACGACACAGAGAGTTCAGCACCTACAGTTACGATCTGTCTTTTAATTTTGCCCTTTTTTAAAACCATAAACTTGGATTAGCACAGCTAACACAGCTAGCACAGCTAACACAGTTAGCACAGGTAGCACAGCTAACACAGCTAACACAGTTAGCACAGCTAAAACGGCTTACACAGCTAACACAGCTAACACCGCTAACACAGTTAGCACAGCTAGCACAGCTAACACAGCTAACACCGCTAACACAGTTAGCACAGCTAACACAGCTAACACGGTTAACACAGCTAGCACAGCCAACACAATCAAAGGAAGCCAAATGCTCACTGGCTTCCCTTGCCTTCAACGCTACGGGCAGCAACAATGTTATACTCTTTATGACCAGACAGCATCAGACAGGACTGAGACAGACTGTTTCACTGTGCAGACAGCATCAGACAGGACTGAGACAGACTGTTTCACTGACCAGACAGGACTGAGACAAACTGTTTCACTTTTCAGACAGGACTGAGACAGACTGTTTCACTGACCAGACAGCATCAGACAGGACTGAGACTACCCCAAAGACAACGTGTGTGAAGCAAGAGCTTCCTGTGACAACCGGAAGTTGTTAAAAACAGCCTAGAGCTACTGTCATATGGCCACTTGCAGATAGTGAAAATTACGCAACTCAACCATGTGTCATTCAGTCAATTATTAAGGTAGAGACTTCTTATTCAGGATTCTGTTTATGTCCACCCCAAAGACAACGTGTGTTGAGTAAGAACTTCCTGTGACAACCGGAAGTGGTTAAAAACAGCCTAGAGCTTTTGTCATATTTCAACATGACGGAGAGTAAAGTCAGTCAGGAGTCCCTGACCTTATCTTCTTTCAAGAAGATGTCTGGTAGGCCCATTTAAATACCTTTTTTGGACATTTCAAGATAGCAGATGTTTGAGTTGGGTCTATTAACACAGCTGTGAGTTGTTAATTTTTTCATTTTTTCATTTTTTACAAAATGAGCACTCCTGGAAGTGACAGATTTTGACTCATATTGAGTGATAAGACTGAGCTATTTAAAAACACTTTTTCAACATTTCAAGATAGCAGTTAGTTCAGTTTGATCTTATTAAAGACAGCTGTATATTCTTTTTTTTGACCCAAAAATATTCTATGTGTGTTAGCTGTGCTAGCTGTGTTAGCTGTGCTAGCTGTGCAAGCTGTGCTAGCTGTGCAAGCTGTGCAAGCTGTGGTAGCTGTGTTAGCTGTGCTAGCTGTGCTAACTGTGTTAGCTGTGTTAGCTGTGCTAGCTGTGCTAGCTGTGCTAGCTGTGTTCCAATTTCACCTTTTTTATTTTTGTTAGCTTCTCAAATGTTATGCTCATTAGTTCATAAAAGTCCATTTGAAGGCATTACATTCCTGTCCCGAGAGATCAAGATATCCCAACTGGCGGATGACACCTCACTTTTTTTGAAAAATGTATCTCAAGCTAGATTAGCATTGGATATCGTGAAGCAGTTCTCCAAAATCTCAGGCTTGACTTTAAATCTTTCCAAATGTCAGTTGTTTGTTGTGAAAGGAGCTGTCAACCCAGCAGATTGTAACATCTCTGAAAAAGATACTGTAACCTACCTCGGTGTAAAGATCACCAAAAATCTTAAGGCTATGAATGATCTTAATTTGAACCCTGTAACTGAATCTGTCCAAAAAAAATTATCCTCATGGTTAGGGAGGGATTTAAGTCTTCAAGGAAGGGTGCTTTTATCCAAAGCTGAGGGGCTATCTCGTGCATCCTATCTTTTTTCATCTATTGACATTCCCAAATCCACTTGCTGTACCTTAGATAGGCTTTTGTACAACTTCATATGGAAAAACAAGCCACATAAGATAAAGAGCTGTTATCACCAACAGGGTTTGTGATGGCGGTCTAAATGTCTTAGATTTCACTCTCTTCAATCAGATATCAAAGGTTAACTGGATTAAAAGGTACATAAATAATCCTCATAGCTTCTGGAATATTATACCTCATTTTGTTTTTCAGAAGTTCGGCGGGCTTAATTTTTTACTACAATGTCCATATATTGTGGGTAAAATTCCTGTGAAACTGGCGGTTTTTCACAAGCAGGCTTTAATGTGCTGGGCTTTGTTGTATAAACACTTTTCACCTCAAACATTTTTTATTTGGAACAATGGGTCAATATTACATAGAAATAAGATGTTATTTAACCATAAATGGTTCTCGAAAAACATTGTTCTTGTCAGCCAATTGGTTAATAACAGTGGGAATCTATTTACACGGAGAGAATTTATGGAAATATACAACTTTGAGGTTTCAAGCAAGGAATATGACACTGTTATTAAAGCTATACCTAGTGGGATAAAAACTTTACTTCAGAATAATGCATATTTTGGAATATCTCCGATTGTAAGCGATATTCAGGTGAATGGCATTGGTCTACTAGATACAAAATTCAACAATCGTTTAAAAAGGGATATTTTCTACAGGAAGTCTATTCCCTCTGCGATATTTTGTTGGGCTTCATCGTTTTGATGTAAACTGGCGCCGTGCTTGGCTCACTCCACACAGATTTATGGTGACCAATAAAGTAAAGGAGATCTCCTTTAAGATAATCCATAGATGCTATCCGTGTAATAGCTTAATTTCTAAATATATATTTGACGTTACCAGTGAATGCAGTTTTTGTGAACTAGAAACTGAATCTATTGAACACTTATTGTGTAATTGTTTATATAGTGAAGTGTTCTGGACTGATGTAAAACTATATCTTAGCCGCAAATTGCATACAACCATTGATATTACTAAGTTTGACATATTATTTTACTACACTGATTCCACAATTGGACGTGAGTATGTCATAAATCTCTTTATTTTATTAGGAAAATCTTTCATCCATAAATCAAAATTTATGAAGAAAAAGCCCCTTTTCTTAATTTTTTAATCTGATTTGGAACAGTACGTAGAATCTTTAAAACGTATACAAAACAATATGTCAAAAAAATGTATTCGATATATGTCTGTATTTGATTTGATATAATAGTTTTTTTATTTTTCTCTAATTTCTTTGGAGTCCCTCTGGCTGTTATGTTATGTTATGTTTATGTTTTGCATGTTACTGTTATTTACAACAAGTTAAATAAAGATTTGTGCAAAAAAATAAAAAAATAAAAAAATTAAACATATCTTTGACCCAGTTCCGTTCTGTGTAGTATTTCTGTCCACCATCTTTGATCCAGTTCAGTTCTGTGTAGGGGTACCCCTCTCTCCTAGTATTTCTGTCCGCCATCTTTGATCCAGTTCAGTTCTGCGTAGGGCTACCCCTCTCTCCTAGTATTTCTGTCCTCCATCTTTGATCCAGATCAGTTCTGCGTAGGGGTACCCCTCTCTCCTAGTATTTCTGTCCATCTTTGATCCAGTTCAGTTCTGTGTAGGGGTACCCCTCTCTCCTAGTATTTCTGTCCGCCATCTTTGATCCAGTTCAGTTCTGTGTAGGGGTACCCCTCTCTCCTAGTATTTCTGTCCGCCATCTTTGTTCCAGATCAGTTCTGTGTAGGGGTACCCCTCTCTCCTAGTGTTTCTGTCCTCCATCTTTGATCCAGTTCAGTTCTGTGTAGGGGTACCCCTCTCTCCTAGTATTTCTGTCTGCCATCTTTGTTCCAGATCAGTTCTGTGTAGGGGTACCCCTCTCTCCTAGTATTTCTGTCCTCCATCTTTGATCCAGTTCAGTTCTGTGTAGGGGTACCCCTCTCTCCTAGTATTGCTGAAGAAAGTCTAACAGTCACTAGTGCAGCAGCAGCCTCTCCTGGTCCTAGTGCTGCCCGGTAAGAAGTTTAAGATGCGATGGAACGGTTGACGAAAAAAAGAAATCACAGAAAAAATATATTGACTGATATTGATTTATTTAGGGGGGGGCTAATGAATATTTTAGTACCAGCGATGTCCCTTATTCCTACCCTTTAACTTTTTGTCTGACAATAAAATATACATTTTACTCAACTGCGTTACCCACTCCAGTCAGCAGATGGCGGTGTGGGAATTTAAGGCGATGCTGTTGGTGTGACGTATAATGTAGTGGACGGAACGCTTCTTTCAACAGTAGCAACAGTTATTCAGCCACCTCGGTAGCTTGCTAGACAAAATAGCCGAACAAATAAAGCTCTTTAGACGCTTTAGTGTATATTAGCCTCTTCTGTCGTCTAGTTAGTTATCCGTTTTAATTTCATATTTACGGTGTTTTTGTTATTGGTCAGCTAGCGGGCTGGTTAAGTTAGCATTAGCCTAGCTAGCTAACATTCACAACCATGCGGTCACTGACCTACTCTCCTGCTAAAGATGAGAACATCACAGTAAAACAAGAAGTAGAGGGTGAGGCCGTTACTGTGAAAGAAGAAAAAGACGCGTTCAGAGTGAAAGAGGAGGAGGATGTTACAGTAAAAGAAGAGGAGGATGCAGTTTATGGAGTGAAAGAGGATGAGGAGGAGATGACTGTTACATCGATAAAGGAGGGCTCTGGACATCTGGGCCCGGTTTCCCAAACGCATCTTAAGGCGTCCAATGGTTCTAACGGTGAACTTAGCCATAAGATGGGTTTGAGAAACCGTTCCCTGATTAACACTAGTAAGTACTGTCTTAGCCTCTCTAGGGTAGGTGGCACCAAATCGTCCCACCTAGTCAAGAGCCAGTTGAATCCCGTGGCGCGTTATTCAAATACCTTAGAAATGCTATTACTTCAATTTCTCAAACATATGACTATTTTACACCATTTTAAAGACAAGACTCTTGTTAATCTAACCACACTGTCCGATTTCAAAAAGGCTTTACAACGAAAGCAAAACATTCGATTATGTCAGCAGAGTACCCAGCCAGAAATAATCAGACACCCATTTTTCAAGCTAGCATATAATGTCACATAAACCCAAACCACAGCTAAATGCAGCACTAACCTTTGATGATCTTCATCAGATGACAATCCTAGGACATTATGTTATACAATACATGCATGTTTTGTTCAATCAAGTTAATATTTATATCAAAAACCAGCTTTTTACATTAGCATGTGACGTTCAGAACTAGCATACCCACCGCAAACTTTCGGTGAATTTACTAAATTACTCACGATAAACGTTCACAAAAAACATTAACAATTATTTTAAGAATTATAGATACAGAACTCCTTTATGCAATCGCTATGTCCGATTTTAAAATAGCTTTTCGGTGAAAGCACATTTTGCAATATTCTGAGTAGATAGCCCAGCCATCACGGGCTAGCTGTTTAGCCCTCACCAAACTCCGATTTACTATAAGAAAAATGTGATTACCTTTGCTGTTCTTCGTCAGAATGCACTCCCAGGACTTCTACTTCAATAACAAATGTTGGTTTGGTTCAAAATAATCCATAGTTATGTTCAAATATCCTCTGTTTTGTTCGTGCGTTCAAGACACTATCCGAAGGGTAAATAAGGGTGACGCGCCCGACGCGTTTCGTGACAAAAAAAATTGAAATATTCCATTACCGTACTTCGAAGCATGTCAACCGCTGTTTAAAATAAATTTTTATGCCATTTTTCTCATAAATAACTGATAATATTCCGACCAGGAAACCCTGTATACGTTCAAAGAGAGAGAAAATAAAAACATGGGGTCGCCTCGTGCATGCGCCTCAGGCTCATTGTCCTCTGATAGACCACTTACCAAAGGCGCTAATGTTTTTCAGCCTGGGGTTCCAAAGGCATCATTCAGATTATTCCCGCCTTCTGAGAGCCTATGGGAGCCGTAGGAAGTGTCACGTTACAGCAGAGATCCTAAGTTTTCAATAAAGAGAGTGTAGAAGCCCAAGAAATGGTCAGAGAGGGCACTTCCTGTAAGGAATCTTCTCAGTTTTTGGCCTGCCATATGAGTTCTGTTATACTCACAGACACCATTCAACCAGTTTTAGAAACTTTAGGGTGTTTTCTATCCAAAGCCAATAATTATATACATATTCTAGTTTCTGGGCAGTAGTAATAACCAGATTAAATCGGGTACGTTTTTTATCCAGCCGTGTAAATACTGCCCCCCAGCCCTAAGAGGATAACTAGTGGTTTCCTCATTACCAGATATACTACATCCATAACTAGTGGTTTCCTCATTACCAGATATATACTGCTCAAAAAAATAAAGGGAACACTTAAACAACACAATGTAACTCCAAGTCAATCACACTTCTGTGAAATCAAACTGTCCACTTAGGAAGCAACACTGATTGACAATAAATTTCACATGCTGTTGTGCAAATGGAATAGACAACAGGTGGAAATTATAGGCAATAAGCAAGACACCCCCAATAAAGGAGTGGTTCTGCAGGTGGAGACCAAAGACCACTTCTCAGTTCCTATGCTTCCTGGCTGATGTTTTGGTCACTTTTGAATGCTGGCGGTGCTTTCACTCTAGTGGTAGCATGAGACGGAGTCTACAACCCACACAAGTGGCTCAGGTAGTGCAGCTCATCCAGGATGGCACATCAATGCGAGCTGTTGCAAGGTTTGCTGTGTCTGTCAGCGTAGTGTCCAGAGCATGGAGGCCCTACCAGGAGACAAGCCAGTACATCAGGAGACGTGGAGGAGGCCGTAGGGGGGCAACAACCCAGCAGCAGGACCGCTACCTCCGCCTTTGTGCAAGGAGGAGCACTGCCAGAGCCCTGCAAAATGACCTCCAGCAGGCCACAAATGTGCATGTGTCTGCTCAAACGGTCAGAAACAGACTCCATGAGGGTGGTATGAGGGCCCGACGTCCACAGGTGGGGGTTGTGCTTACAGCCCAACACCGTGCAGGACATTTGGCATTTGCCAGAGAACACCAAGATTGGCAAAAATCGCCACTGGCACCCTGTGCTCTTCACAGATGAAAGCAGGTTCACACTGAGCACGTGACAGTGTCTGGAGACGCCGTGGAGAACGTTCTGCTGCCTGCAACATCCTCCAGCATGACCGGTTTGGCGGTGGGTCAGTCATGGTGTCGGGTGGCATTTCTTTGGGGGGCCGCACAGCCCTCCATGTGCTCGCCAGAGGTAGCCTGACTGCCATTAGGTACCGAGATGAGATCCTCAGACCCCTTGTGAGACCATATGCTGGTGCGGTTGGCCCTGGGTTCCTCCTAATGCAAGACAATGCTAGACCTCATGTGGCTGGAGTGTGTCAGCAGTTCCTGCAAGAGGAAGGCATTGATGCTATGGACTGGCCCGCCCGTTCCCCAGACCTGAATCCAATTGAGCACATCTGGGACATCATGTCTCCTCCATCCACTAACGCCATGTTGCACCACAGACTGCCCAGGAGTTGGTGGATGCTTTAGTCCAGGTCTGGGAGGAGATCCCTCAGGAGACCATCCGCCACCTCATCAGGAGCATGCCCAGGCATTGTAGGGAGGTCATACAGGCACGTGGAGGCCACACACACTACTGAGCCTCATTCTGACTTGTTTTAAGGACATTACATCAAAGTTGGATCAGCCTGTAGTGTGGTTTTCCAATTTAATTTTGAGTGTGACTCCAAATCCAGACCTCCATGGGTTGATAAATTGGATTTCCATTGATTATTGTTGTGTGATTTTGTCGTCAGCACATTCAACTATGTAAAGAAAAAAGTATTTAATAAGATTATTTATTTCATTCAGATCTAGGATGTGTTGTTTAAGTGTTCCCTTTATTTTTGTGGAGCAGTGTACTACATCCATAACTAGTGGTTTCCTCATTAGCAGGGAGGAGTTTCTACAACCAGATTGTGTGTGCATCGCCCTCGTGCTGCAATTTTAGCAAACACAGAAAGGGGCCTATATTGGAGACCAAAAGTCGTCTGGTACACTGTTTAGAGTTTCAACAACTTTAATAACTTATTTCTAGTTACTACTAATGTGAAAACAAGACAACATATGATTGTTGCTAAGTTGACTGTTCAAATAATTGAACAGACGTCAATTGTTGTACAACTTCATGGGTACGATCTGGGCATCAAATAAACAATGGATTTCTGCTGTTGTGGGCCTTTAACCATCTGTCTGACTTTGTCGTTCACACAGGAGAGAGGCGGGACAGTCGTGGATCCTCCGGGGAGCCTCAACAACATCATGAAGCTGACAAGGCAGAGAAGAGTCTCTCCAGATCAGAACTCCTCAAGAAACACCTGCAGAGATCCACAGGGAAGAGAACTCACCGCTACTCTGACTGTGGAAAGAGATTCACCTTATCAGGCATTAAAATTCATCAGAGAATCCACACAGGAGGGAAATCTTATAGCTGTGATCAATGTGGGAAGAGTTTTGTTCAATCTGGAAATCTGACATCACACCAGAGAACACACACAGGAGAGAAACCTTATAGCTGTGATCAATGTGGGAAGAGTTTTGTTCAATCTGGAAATCTGGCATCACACCAGAGAACACACACAGAAGAGAAACCTTATAGCTGTGGTCAATGTGGGAAGAGTTTTGTTCAATCTGGCCATCTGACAGTGCACCAGAGAATACACACAGGAGAGAAACCTTTTAGCTGTAATCAATGTGGGAAGAGTTTTACTCAGTCAAGCAGCCTGAAATCACACCAAAGAACACACAGTAGAGAAACCTCATAGCTGTAATCAATGTGGGAAGAGTTTTACTCAGCCAAACAGCTTGATATCACACCAGTGGACACACACATTAGAGAAACCTAATGGCTGTGATCAATGTGAAAAGAGATAAGAGATACTCTCATAAAAATATCTGATTAAACATCAGAAAATACATACATGAAGTTGTTTCATGATATCAATGAAATAATGTCACAATGTAGAATGTTTTAACATTGTAGAAGGAGTATTTTAATGATGTCACAATGTAGAACCCTAAACGTTTGTCCCCTGTTCTATTGATTTCAACATGATATGGATATTAGCCTCAGGGGGAAAATCCAGGCTCTGAAATGGAAGAGTTACTATTTATGTGATTTAACAAAAAGTGACTAACAGAAAAGTTGTTACACTTACCATGTTGGTGACCCACTGGAATCAAAATGCAACACTTCAAAATGTAGCTAGCTGTTTTCTACAAATTGTCCTCTAACCAGTGATGTACACATTATTCCCAGTCCGTGTGGTTTTTGAGCTGTTAGTTTTAACATGACGTGCAACCTCATCTCCCTTCTGTCACACAAACGATTTTAGCATGATATTGATGAGTTATGACAAATAAGTGTTGTGTTCCTTTGTTCAGCGACCCCTACAGATAAATGTAGCAGTCCAAAATGTAGCTGACTGTCTTCTGCAGGTTGTCCTCTAACCAGTGAAATAAAAGATATCTCCCATTTCCATGTGTTGTGTTAGTTTCAACAGCACGTACAACCTGATTTCCCCCCTAATCGATATCAGTGATTTATTGCTACTTGTCAAAACAACAGCGTTTTTCGTGCTTGTGCGGTTTATAAGGAGCTTGTTTTAAAAAATACAAGTAATATGATTATTGTGGCAGATGTTTGTGTACATATCACATTTTATGTTTAGGTTTTCAATTTATCCCAAACTGTTTCTGCATATTGGTTAATGATTTGGACACGTTAAAACTGTGCTTTGACATTGGGGATATCCCACCTAGCAAAATGTAATTGAAAAGACGTTGAAAATATGACTATGCAACCAAATATTTCATATTTACAATTCATGTAACATTTAGTAATCATAAATATTTATGCAAACAACTGACAATTTTTGGGTAGAATTATATTGACATTGTTGCCCTGCTTTTAGAATATCAGGGTTCATTCTCAGATGTGCCAACCCAAATGTACTAGAGCATGACATTGGGGACTGGGCCCTGATCCAACAACATGCCTATCTAGTGAACCCTGAAAAGAGAGAGAAGCTCTGCAGTGAGGTGGAAAGTTACTACAGATATTGCAGGAGTTTCCTCTTGAAATCAGACATGTCCGTGGTAAGGACAACTTGGTTGCTGATTGTCTCAAGGGTGGGCAGTCAAAAAGATTTGTGTTTTGTCAGTGCATTACAATTTATTTTGACTGCACGTTTTTCCGTATTGGAGATGAGTTTTGTTTGGGTTCGTTCCAAGAGGAGGAGAGTTCTAGAAGCTAGTGAGTTTTAGGAAGACAAGAGTTCTAGAAGCTAGTGAGTTTTAGGAAGACGAGAGTTCTAGAAGCTAGTGAGTTTTAGGAAGATGAGAGTTCTAGAAGCTAGTGAGTTTTAGGATTCTATAGTAAGAAAAAGGATACCAAAATATTTTGATTGTATATTATTATTTAGAAATGTGTTTTTCTGGTTTTTAATTGTTGACACTTCTCGCTCGTTAGCACGTATAGCCCGTTAGCACGTTTAGCTCGTTAGCCCGTCTAGCTCGTTAGCACGTCTAGCTCGTTAGCACGTCTAGCTCGTTAGCACGTACAGCCCGTTAGCACGTCTAGCTCGTTAGCACGTCTAGCTCGTTAGCACGTACAGCCCGTTAGCACGTCTAGCTCGTTAGCACGTCTAGCTCGTTAGCACGTACAGCCCGTTAGCACGTCTAGCTCGTCAGCACGTATAGCTCGTTAGCCCGTACAGCCCGTTAGCACATCTAGCTCGTTAGCCCGTCTAGCTCGTTTGCCCGTCTAGCTCGTTAGCACGTCTAGCTCGTTAGCCCGTCTAGCTCGTTAGCACGTAGGACGCACTGATTGGTGTCACCTCGTTAGTCAGTATGTGTTACACCTGTGCTGGCTTGTCCATCTCGTTAGTGGGAAGGTGTTTCACCTGAGCTGGTCCAGGTTCTATTTAAGAGTGTCTGGCCCAGTGCTCCAGTTGTCTTGATACATGTGGAGAGTCAACACCTTTAGTTGCTCCACCTTTTTGGTTTGCTTCCTGTCTTTAAGTTTGGTGTGGGTTTTTCTTTTGTTTGCCTCTTCTTGGGCAGATTTAGTGGGTCTCATGGTGGGTGTCTTTTAGGTCCCAGTTGTTGTTACTAGTCAACTTTCAGTGGACACCCCCATAGTGTCTTTCAGAACCCCTTATAAATTGTTTAATCAATGGCATTTCCTTAAGGTCCTCATTAGTCTTTCAGTTGTCAGTCTTGTTTTTTTATCCTCATGTTTGTGTACTAAATATTCTTTTTCATTGTGTTGTATCCTGTCTGAAATGTGCTGTATACAAAGCTTGATTTGATTTGAACAAATGAACCCAATGAACAATCAATAGACTCTTGGTCCCTCTTAGCATGAAAAACGATCTCTTTTCCAGCCTGCTGAAGGCGTGGTGGAGTGGTAAACACCACCCCCGGCTCTACCAGGGGCTTGAGGTGGTCTCCCACAGCTCTGCTTATGTCATGTTCTGTGGCCTTGCCGTTCCATTTCTTGACTGCCCCTGCAACACAGAAACACATTTAGTCATATTATATAAAACACTCAAAGTCATGGATATGGAGCATCTATGGCCTCAGTTACACCTGGTACCTAAATGTGATTTCTGTCATCTGATCACTCCAAGCTGCATTAGGGTTCAGATCTACCAGGATGGGCATTTGACAGTCTGGACACAGTCAGGCCACTGAATATGCATAAGCAATGTAAAGAGATGGGGTGAATGAGGGGAAAAATACATTTGACACAAATTACCTTCATAAATCAAATCAAATGTTGTTGGTCACATACAGGTGTTCAGCAGATGTTATTGCAGGTGTAGTGAAATGCTTGTCCTTCTAGTTCCCACGCAACAATATCTAACAATTAATATCTAACAATTTCACAACAAATACCTAATGCACACAAATCTAAGGTAAGGAATGGAATTAGGAATATATAAATATATGGAATAACAATGTCAGAGCAGCATAGACTGAGATACAGTTTATACATATGAGATGAGAAATGATATGTAAACATTATTAAAGTGACTAGTGTTCCATTTATTAAAGTGGCCAATGATGTCAAGTCTATATGTAGGCTGCAGTCTCTTTGTGCTGTTTAACAGTCTGATGGCCTTGAGATAGAAGCTGTTTTTCAGTCTTTCGGTCCCAGCTTTGATGCACCTGTCCTGACCTCGCCTTCTGGATGATAGCAGGCTGAACAGGCAGTGGCTCGGGTAATAACAAAGAACATATGTGTGTGTCTGAGGGGAAATTAACTTTCATACAGCCAAAAGGGGTGAGAAATTACACCAATATCAGTGGACAATTTGCACTAATGTAAATGAACATAGATGATGGAACATATTACCTTTTGCTGACGTGATGAACCACTAAGGGGACATAAATATTTACCATCTAAACCATGTGTGACCTCTCACCTCTCTGGCTGTAGAAGTGTTCTTCCTAACCAGTCCCTCAACAGCTCTCTGACTGAGCTCCACCCTCACTGGGTCTTCAGAGGAGAGGAAGGCTGAGGAGGGATGGAAGGATGAATGGATCAGTCAGTCAATAAAGTGTAGAGCTGCTGTCTATGCTGTCTGACAAAAAACACAATTTTAGTAGTTCATTAAAGTAAATAAGGCTTTATGACTGCTGAATACCAACAATCAATCATTTAGATCATGTATTTTCAGGTAGAGATACATCCTTGGGGTGTCCCTAGCCCATTAAAGTTGACATTTAAAATGGTTTAGGTAGGGGTTAAGGTCAGGGTTTAGGGTAGGGATGTCCCAAGGATCCAAGATAGCATTGACCATTGTGCATTATTCTGTCTCTTTTACAAAGCAGGTGTAAAAGTAACACAGACAAGACAAGTAGGCATGCAGTGCATTATGGTCATTGTAGTTTAAAAAATAGCATCTAATTATGCCAATCTGTATGTGGGGTTGTTTGAGAAGAATGTGATTGTCAGCCCTAACAATCCATTCTAGCACCTCATCAGGCTCTGTAAAAGTCTCCCATCTATTCCAGGGGACAGCAGAGGAACTTCATCGATTCCACTCCTTCATCAATACAAGCAGTGAACATCTGAAATTCACCCTCACCTTCCATGTACATAAAGCAAGTTGTCTGGACATTTTGATTAATAGGGAGGGGGGTGGTTTTAGCACAGACCTATACAGGAAGCCGATGGACAGGACTTCCCTGTTACGCGGAGTCAGCTTCCACCCTACACCCCTAAAAGAGATCCTCCCCATCAGCCAATACAGTCACATTCACAGCATTTGTAGTACACAGAGTGACTATGACAAACAAGCTGACTGTCAAGCTGAGTGTTTCAGACAGCGGGGTTACCCAGAGGAACGGCTGGATGAGTGTTTCAGACAGCGGGGTTACCCAGAGGAACCGCTGGATGAGTGTTTCAGACAGCGGGGTTACCCAGAGGAATGGCTGGATGAGTGTTTCAGACAGCGGGGTTACCCAGAGGAACGGCTGGATGAGTGTTTCAGACAGCGGGGTTACCCAGAGGAATGGCTGGATGAGTGTTTCAGACAGCGGGGTTACCCAGAGGAACGGCTGGATGAGTGTTTCAGACAGCGGGGTTACCCAGAGGAATGGCTGGATGAGTGTTTCAGACAGCGGGGTTACCCAGAGGAACGGCTGGATGAGTGTTTCAGACAGCGGGGTTACCCAGAGGAATGGCTGGATGAGTGTTTCAGACAGCGGGGTTACCCAGAGGAATGGCTGGATGAGTGTTTCAGACAGCGGGGTTACCCAGAGGAATGGCTGGATGAGTGTTTCAGACAGCGGGGTTACCCAGAGGAACGGCTGGATGAGTGTTTCAGACAGCGGGGTTACCCAGAGGAATGGCTGGATGAGTGTTTCAGACAGCGGGGTTACCCAGAGGAACGGCTGGATGAGTGTTTCAGACAGCGGGGTTACCCAGAGGAATGGCTGGATGAGTGTTTCAGACAGCGGGGTTACCCAGAGGAATGGCTGGATGAGTGTTTCAGACAGCGGGGTTACCCAGAGGAATGGCTGGATGAGTGTTTCAGACAGCGGGGTTACCCAGAGGAATGGCTGGATGAGTGTTTCAGACAGCGGGGTTACCCAGAGGAATGGCTGGATGAGCGTTTCAGACAGCGGGGTTACCCAGAGGAATGGCTGGATGAGTGTTTCAGACAGCGGGGTTACCCAGAGGAATGGCTGGATGAGTGTTTCAGACAGCGGGGTTACCCAGAGGAATGGCTGGATGAGTGTTTCAGACAGCGGGGTTACCCAGAGGAACGGCTGGATGAGTGTTTCAGACAGCGGGGTTACCCAGAGGAATGGCTGGATGAGTGTTTCAGACAGCGGGGTTACCCAGAGGAATGGCTGGATGAGGGTTTCAGACAGCGGGGTTACACAGAGGAATGGCTGGATGAGTGTTTCAGACAGCGGGGTTACCCAGAGGAACGGCTGGATGAGTGTTTCAGACAGCGGGGTTACCCAGAGGAATGGCTGGATGAGTGTTTCAGACAGCGGGGTTACCCAGAGGAACGGCTGGATGAGTGTTTCAGACAACGGGGTTACCCAGAGGAATGGCTGGATGAGTGTTTCAGACAGCGGGGTTACCCAGAGGAATGGCTGGATGAGTGTTTCAGACAGCGGGGTTACCCAGAGGAATGGCTGGATGAGTGTTTCAGACAGCGGGGTTACCCAGAGGAATGGCTGGATGAGTGTTTCAGACAGCGGGGTTACCCAGAGGAATGGCTGGATGAGTGTTTCAGACAGCGGGGTTACCCAGAGGAATGTCTGGATGAGTGTTTCAGACAGCGGGGTTACCCAGAGGAATGGCTGGATGAGTGTTTCAGACAGCGGGGTTACCCAGAGGAATGGCTGCATGACGAAAGGGATCGTTATAAAAATACAGTGGTGTAAAAAGTACGCAATATACATTGTACTCAACTGCGTCCAGTCAGCAGATGTGACAAACTTTGCTGCCCTGTTTCCAGTTGTCCACAAAGAACCTATTCAAGTAAGTAAGTAAATAGATTTTGAAAATGTAAAAAAAACGATGTATTATTAGCTAACTAGCTACAGTGCAGGCTAACTCAAATGAGCTGCTAAATGAGCTATTTAGACAACTTCAAATACTGTATAGATAGATAGCTAGCTAAGTTAATTAAATATCACCAGCTACCTAACGTCATATTAGCTAGCTATCTTGATGTATTCATCACTGTAAAAAACAAACTCCAAATGCATTTGTAGGTAGCTAGCTAGCAGCCATGGAGGAGGGTGAAAGGATAGCAGCCCCAACTGTCAGTGAGAGAGGAGGCTATTCTGGATAGGGCAGGTACTTTTGTGTAGTTCCTGTCCCTAGAAGTGAGGACAGAGATAATAGTAACATAATATTCAGTGTGGTGTAATTTGACTATAATGAAGTCTGTTTCTTGTGAGGTTTTCTGTCCTCAGATAAAGAGCTCTATGAAAGCCAGTCTACATATGAAGAGGTCCCAATGAAGAGCAGTGGTTCTCAGTCCTGGGGACTCAAAGAGGGGCACATTGTTGTTTTTGCCTTCACACTGCACAGCTGATTCAAATGATCAACTCATTATCAAGCTTCAAGTGGTATTTATGTATTCATTTGTGATGCCATCCTTGATATGATCCTGTTTTGTCACATGCTACACATGTACATATGTGTACCCATGCATCTAACAATCCAATGTTATCATGATTTGTTATCAGGGATATTATACTTTAGTAATTCACAATGACCTGGTGATGTAACAGTTTAATAATTACATTGTCTTCCATATTCCTACAGAGACCCTGTAACTGGAGATTCCTTCAAAACGATTGCCTACAGTTAGTTACCTTGTAGGGCACTGCAAGGTTGGGTGACCAGGGTCATCTGGGACTGTCTCCTGGAGGAATTCAGGTGTGTGAAGGCTACCTGTGTCCTGCATAACTTCATGAGGATGGACACGAGGACCCTAGACTACACTATGCACAACCAAAGGCTCTTTTAAGAGCCATTCACATTGCAATAAGAGTATTCTTCCATTTACTGAGCTATGTCAACTGCGGTTATTCAATTCATAGTTTCTCTCCCTTTGATTTCTACTTCTCATGTGAGGGTGCTGTTTAGGTAAGGGTGTGATGTCTGTGCAAAAACAAAACAGGCTTTTTTAAATCACCCATATTGAAAAAAATTAGAACAATTAGACACCCTATAACCCACACCTACACACTCATGTATCAATCTGATTGATGGATTGTGTTGTGCAGTAAACAGGCTCAGGTGTATAACTGTGGATCCTTCCACCATCAAAGAATAGGCAAGAGGGCCAACCATGGAGAACAGTAAGACACTTCATTATTTCTATAACTACGCTGTATTGTTTGTCCTTGTTGGTCCGTTTTTCAGCATAAAGTACTCTGCAGCCACTTAGTGTGGTGTGGACACCAGGTGAGGCCACACACAGATTCCTGTTGAACACTGTCGCTTTAACTACCTTATTTTCTCAATAACAGTCTCTCTCCTTCACTTCATCCCTCTCTCCTCTTCTCCCTAAATCCTCTAGGTTATATCAGCTGTGTCGGTGAACCCCTCCTGCATCTGAACTGGCTACATAGAGGGCACAGCATGATCAGAGTTGAGAGGTCACTTGGTCAGGTCAACAGGAAGTATTATTAAAGAGATGCTTTACATTGAAATACAGATATAGATGCAGTAGTCCCAGAGTTAATGATCCCAGGTCAGTTTATATTATACAGGAAGTATTATTAAAGAGATGCTTTACATTGAAATACAGATATAGATGCAGTAGTCCCAGAGTTAATGATCCCAGGTCAGTTTATATTATACAGGAAGTATTATTAAAGAGATGCTTTACATTGAAATACAGACAGAGATGCAGAAGTCCCAGAGTTAATGATCCAAGGTCAGTTTATATTATACAGGAAGTATTATTAAAGAGATGCTTTACATTGAAATACAGATATAGATGCAGTAGTCCCAGAGTTAATGATCCCAGGTCAGTTTATATTATACAGGAAGTATTATTAAAGAGATGCTTTACATTGAAATACAGACAGAGATGCAGTAGTCCCAGAGTTAATGATCCCAGGTCAGTTTTGCATTTCACCTCCTGATTGATGACTAACAATGTTAGAATAAAAAATAAAAACACAAGGTTTAAACATGCTCTCTCTCTCCATCTGTCTCTCGTCTGCAGGTATGTTTTGATGTGAGAGGAGGCCAACCCCCAGTCCCATCATCGCCACCTCACCTGCTTTTAAGAACCTTTGGGCCGACGAGAGACACTATTATGTAATTGTGATGAACTGAGAGAATATTTATGTAGCACTGTGATTCATTAATCATGTGCTGCCTTCCCTGCTCCTATGTTCTTACCTCTTTCCCTTTCTGTCTTTTACACCTCTCTCACCACCTCTTTCTTCCTCTGTTTTTATAATGCACAACAGATGTGCATTGAAGGACAGATTAAACTTGTATTTATAACACTAGGATAATGAGCTTTTCAATAAAGCGTTTCACATTCTCTACTGGTTGAAATGAAGTGTAATTTGATGAAATACTCCACCTATCCTGTGTTTATCAGATCAATGCAGATGAAGGGCATTAGATGTTGAGATTAACCAGTGTTAGAGTATTTACATGATGCATAGGAAGTGTAGTGTTCTGTTTATTAACATTATATTTCTGTATATATGAATTAACTAGTTAAATCCTGTTTCTAGTCTATTAGTTACAATGTGTAACCATTGATGTCCCAGGACCAAGATTGGTAAACACTGTTGAAGTGTATAATTGTAATACATACATGCAGACACAGCGTCATTCAAAGACTGGAATTTGATACTCCTGGTATTGGATATGACTGAAACATTATCTCAAAGACATTCATACCTAAACTGCAACTTTATTTGCCAAGGTAGAGTACATGATCAGTGAATATATTAAATGTACAGGCTACAATGTGGGGATCTCATGCATGGTAATAACTACATGTATATACGACTTGCATCCTTGGCACAACATGATATTATATTCTACTCAATCCATAGGCTTCATTAATGTCATTCAGGTTGTTTTGAAGTTGATACAACTGGCTATGATAGCTGAGGTTCATAGGTTCTGAACTAATATGTATACCAAACGTTTGGGTCCATACACAGATCGGCTAGATAGCTAACTACACATCCATAGGCATACAGGTATTTTAATCATCCACTGCACAATAAGCAAGAACATAGCTAGCTATGTTATTTCATCTATCTGCATGGCAAATATCAGCAAGGCAAGCTTACACAATTGTACATTCAATTTGCAGTAAATTCTTCAGCTGGCTAGATTCTATACATCCACTGTTTCACAAAACGACAGCCTGGTTTGCTGGTTGTTTCAGGAGTCCCTAAAACAACCAGAATGACAATTTCATACTCATGTCACAACACCCATAAAGCTAGTCAGCTAGCTGGCTAATGTTAGCTAGTCAGCTAACTGGCTAATGTTAGCTAGTCAGCTAGCTGGCTAATGTTAGCTAGTCAGCTAGCTGGCTATTGTTAGCTAGTCAGCTAGCTGGTTAATGTTAGCTAGTCAGCTAGCTGGTTAATGTTAGCTAGTCAGCTAGCTGGCTAAAGTTAGCTAGTCAGCTAGCTGGCTAATGTTAGCTAGTCAGCTAGCTGGCTAATGTTAGCTAGTCAGCTAGTTGGTTAACGTTAGCTAGTCAGCTAGCTGGATAATGTTAGCTAGTCAGTTAGCTGGCTAATGTTAGCTAGTCAGCTAGCTGGCTAATGTTAGCTAGTCAGCTAGCTGGTTAATGTTAGCTAGTCAGCTAGCTGGCTAATGTTAACTAGTCAGCTAGTTGGCTAATGTTAGCGTGTCAGCTAGCTTGCTAAATCGCGATTTTCGTAAATGAACTTTACGATAAAAAAAGCATACATGTTTTTGCATGATTCATTATGACGTTATAATCCCTTACATTTGCTTCCATCCTAGTATTTCTGTCCGCCATCTTTGATCCAGATCAGTTCTGTGTAGGGGTACCCCTCTCTCCTAGTGTTTCTGTCCGCCATCTTTGATCCAGTTCAGTTCTGTGTAGGGGTACCCCTCTCTCCTAGTATTTCTGTCCGCCATCTTATATCCAGTTCAGTTCTGTGTAGTGGTACCCCTCTCTCCTAGTATTTCTGTCCGCCATCTTTGATCCAGTTCAGTTCTGTGTTGGGGTACCCCTCTCTCCTAGTATTTCTGTCCGCCATCTTTGATCCAGTTCAGTTCTGTGCAGGGGTACCCCTCTCTCCTAGTATTTCTGTCCTCCATCTTTGATCCAGTTCAGTTCTGTGTTGGGGTACCCCTCTCTCCTAGTATTTCTGTCCTCCATCTTTGATCCAGTTCAGTTCTGTGTTGGGGTACCCCTCTTTCCTAGTATTTCTGTCCTCCATCTTTGCTGAAGAAAGTCTAACAGTCACTAGTGCAGCAGCAGCCTCCCCTGGTCCTAGTGCAGCAGCAGCCTCCCCTGGTCCTAGTGCAGCAGCAGCCTCCCCTGGTCCTAGTGCAGCAGCAGCCTCCCCTGGTCCTAGTGCAGCAGCAGCCTCCCCTGGTCCTAGTGCAGCAGCAGCCTCCCCTGGTCCTAGTGTAGCAGCAGCCTCCCCTGGTCCTAGTGCAGCAGCAGCCTCCCCTGGTCCTAGTGCAGCAGCAGCCTCCCCTGGTCCTAGTGCAGCAGCAGCCTCCCCTGGTCCTAGTGCAGCAGCAGCCTCCCCTGGTCCTAGTGCAGCAGTTGGTGGTTGTAGATATCCCTCTAGTGGTGTGGGGGCTGTGCTTTGGCAAAGTAGGTGGGGTTATATCCTGCCTGTTTGGTCCTGTCCGGGGGTATCATCGGATGGGGCCACAGTGTCTTCTGATCCCTCCTGTCTCAGCCTCCAGTATTTATGCTGCAGTAGTTTATGTGTCGGGGGGCTAGGGTCAGTCTGTTACATCTGGAGTATTCTCTTGTCTTATCCGGTGTCCTGTGTGAATGTAAATATGCTCTCTCTAATTCTCTCTTTCTCTCTTTCTTTCTTTCTCTCGGAGGACCTGAGCCCTAGGACCAATACTTCAGGACTACCTGGCATGATGACTCCTTGCTGTCCCCAGTCCACCTGGCCATGCTGCTGCTCCAGTTTCAACTGTTCTGCCTGCGGCTACGGAACCCTGACCTGTTCACCGGACGTGCTTGTTGCACCCTCGACAATTACTATGATTATTATTATTTGACCATGCTGGTCATTTACGAACATTTTAACATCTTGACCATGTTCTGTTATAATATCCACCCGGCACAGCCAGAAGAGGACTGGCCACCCCTCATAGCCTGGTTCCTCTCTAGGTTTCTTCCTAGGTTTTTGGCCTTTCTCAGGAGTTTTTCCTAGGGAGTTTTTCCCAGCCACCGTGCTTCTTTCACATGCATTGCTTGCTGTTTGGGGTTTTAGGCTGGGTTTCTGTACAGCACTTTGAGATTTCAGCTGATGTACGAAGGGCTATATAAATAAATTTGATTTGATTTGATTTGCAGCAGCAGCCTCCCCAGGTCCTAGTGCAGCAGCAGCCTCCCCTGGTCCTAGTGCAGCAGCAGCCTCCCCTGGTCCTAGTGCCGCCCGATAAGAAGGTTAAGATGCGATGGAACTGTTCACGAAAAAAATAAATCACAGAAAAAATATATTGACTGATATTGATTTATTTAAGGGGGGCTAATGAATATTTAGGCTAATGAATATTTAGGCCTAGCGACATCCCGGATTCCTACCCTTTAACTTTTGTCTGAAAATTAAATAAACATTTTACTCAACTGCGTTACCCACTCCAGTCAGCAGATGGCGGTCTGGGAATTTAGCGCAATGCTGTTGGTGTGACGTATAATGTAGTGGAGGGAACGCTTCTTTAAACAGCAGCAACAATTAGTCAGCCACCTCCGTAGGTTGCTAGACAAAATAGCCGAACCAATAAAGCTCATTAGACGCTTTCTTGTTTATTAGGCACTGTGTTTTAAACCCACTTCTGTCGTCTAGTTAGTTATCCGTTTTAAATTCATATTTACAGTGGTGTTGTTGTTATTATTCAGCTAGTGGGCTGGTTAAGTTAGCATTAGCCTAGCTAGCTAACATCCCCAACCATGCGGTCACTGAGCTACTCTCCTGCTAAAGAAGATGAGGATGTCACAGTAAAACAAGAAATAGAGGGTGAGGCTGTTACTGTGAAAGAAGAAAAAGACGCTTTCAGAGTGAAAGAGGAGGAGGATGTTACAGTAAAACAAGAAGTAGAGGGTGAGGCCGTTACTGTGAAAGAAGAAAAAGACCCGTTCAGAGTGAAAGAGGTGGAGGATGTCACAGTAAAAGAAGAGGAGGATGCTGTTTATGGAGTGAAAGAGGAAGAGGGGGAGATGACTGTTACATCGATAAAGGAGGAAACTGGATATCTGGGCCCGGTTTCCCAAACGCATCTTAAGGCGTCCAATGGTTCTAACGGTGAACTCAGCCATAAGATGGTTTTGAGAAACCGTTCCCTGATTAACACTAGTAAGTACTGTCTTAAATACAGAGGCACAAACTCTGCAGTTGTTGAACTGATGTTTGGTGTTAAAGGGGAAATCTGCAATGGCTACATCCATATTGTGACTTTTATATTAGTTATTTATAGCCATTGATTCTTGAAGAATATAACACATGTCTCATGAGCTTAGTTCAACTGTTGTTCCCCATCAGAACCACAAATAAGCTTTTTTTTACTCCAACGTCTAGAAACAATGTAAATCAACACTGTATCAACATGGTTAAAACTATAATGTTGATATTATGGATGGTCAGTCCTTGCATCCATAGGTCTGTCTATGAGTTTGAAAGTAGTTACATTTCTCCAACCCCATCATCTTATTACCAAAACAGTGTTTGAACTGCAGATTTGGTTGATTGATTGCTGTGTGGGTTTTTTAAACAGCAACAAAATGGCTGCTCAGAGACGTGGTTTGGTAAACAGCTGAGGGATGGGGGATGGAGAAATGTAATCACTCTCAAATTCATAGAGAAGGCTATTGTAGCAACCTTCAGGCTATCCCCTGAATTCACTACACTGTGAATACAAAGACTGGCCATCCATGATGTCATAATGATAGTTTAACCAGGTTTCTAGGCTATATAGTATATTCTAGAATTCATCCATGATGTCATAATGATAGTTTAACCAGGTTTCTAGGATATATAGTATATTCTAGAATTCATCCATGATGTCATAATGATAGTTTAACCAGGTTTCTAGGCTATATAGTATATTCTAGAATTCATCCATGAGGTCATAATGATAGTTTAACCAGGTTTCTAGGCTATATAGTATATTCTAGAATTCATCCATGATGTCATAATGATAGTTTAACCAGGTTTCTAGGCTATATAGTATATTCTAGAATTACCAGTGTAGATTTCCTGTGCGGGTCAAATATTACAGCTGTTGATAAGTCATTGTATAATATTCAGCCAATTTTTGTCATGTCATTACATTAAAGGCGAAACATACCTAGATTCAATTACATTCATGAATTGGTTTGAAACCTTTGTTTTAAACCCTTCTCAAATTTGGAGCCTTGACGGGTTTGTAAAAAACGGTTTGTCAAAAAACACTTATTTATTTAAATGTAACCTTTATTTAACTAGGCAAGTCAGTTAAGAACAAATTCTTATTTCCAATGATGGCCTACCCCGGACGACGCTGGGCCAATTGTGCACCACCCTATGGGACTCCCAATCACGGCCGGTTGTGATACAGCCTGTAGTGACGCCTCTAGCACAGAGATGCAGTGTCTTAGACCGCTGTGCCACTCGGGAGCCCCAAAATCATGTTCTAGTGCTGTCCCCAACTAAAATAAATCTTGGTCAACCAAGAGTCATCTGTTCTTTCTACCAATCGCTCCATGTGTTTTAATAAAATCAACTATATGTACGTAACTTGTCTGATGCTTTAAATAAGCCCCTTTCAAAAAATTTAGAACTAAGAACAGATAAAGCCCTTGGTTCACTCCATACCTGACTGCCCTCGACCAGCACAAAAACATCCTGTGGCGTACTGCACTAGCATTGAATACTGCCCGCGATATGCAACTTTTCAGGGAAGTCAGGAACCAATACACACAGTCAGTTAGGAAAGCAAAGGCTAACTTTTTCAAACAGAAATTTTTATCCTGTCGCTCTAACTCCAAAAAGTTTTGGGACACTGTAAGGTCCATGGAGAATAAGAGCACCTCCTCCCAGCTGCCCACTGCACTGAGGCTAGGAAACACTCACCACCGATAACTCCACAATAATTGAGAATTTCAATTAGCATTTCTCTACGGCTGGCCTTGCTTTCCTCCTGGCTACCCCAACCCCGGCCAACAGCTCCCCACCCCCCGCAACTACTTGCCCAAGCCTCCCCATCTTCTCCTTCACCCAAATTCAGATAGCTGATGTTCTGAAAGAGTTGCAAAACCTGGACCCCTACAAATCAGCTGGGCTAGACAATCTGGACACTCTCTTTCTAAAATGATCTGCCGCCATTGTGGCAACCCCTATTACTAGTCTGTTCAACCTCACTTTCGTATCGTCCGAGATTCCTAAAGATTGGAACACTTCCGCGGTCATCCCCCTCTTCAAAGGGGGTGACACTCTAGACCCAAACTGTTACAGACCTATATCCATCATGCCCTGCCTTTCTAAAGTCATCAACATCCAAGTTAACAAACAGATCACTGACCATTTCGAATCTCACCGTACCTTCTCCGCTGTGCAATCCGGTTTCCGAGCTGGACACGGATGCACCTCAGCCACACTCAAGGTACTAAACAATATCATAACCGCCATCGATAAAAGACAGTACTGTACAGCCGTATTCATCGACCTGGCCAAGGCTTTCGACTCTGTCA
The DNA here is from genome assembly GCF_901001165.1 of Salmo trutta. NCBI lineage: Eukaryota > Metazoa > Chordata > Actinopteri > Salmoniformes > Salmonidae > Salmo > Salmo trutta. The sequence continues at coordinate 1,944,231 of NC_042971.1, read as the reverse complement.
ATCACTGTATTCTAATCGGCAGACTCAACAGACTTGGTTTCTCAAATGACTGACTCGCCTGGTTCACCAACTACTTCTTAGATAGAATTCAATGTGTCAAATCGGAGGGCCTGTTGTCCGGACCTCTGGCAGTCTCTGTGGGGGTACCACAGGGTTCAATTCTCAGACCGGCTCTTTTCTCTGTATATACCAACGATGTTGCTCTTGCTGCGGGTGATTCCTTGATCCACCTCTACTCAGACGACACCATTCTGTATACATCTGGCCCTTCTTTGGACACTGTGTTAACCTCTCTAGGGTAGGGGGCAGTTTTAAACTGGTTACTACTCTTTTCCAGAAACGAGAATATGTATATAATTGGTAGATTTGGATAGAAAACACTCTAAAGTTTATAAAACTGTTTGAATGGTGTCTGTGAATATAACACAACTCATATGGCAGGCCAAAACATGAGAAGATTTCATACAGGAAGTGCCCTTTCTGACCATTTCTTGTGCTTCTGTGGCATCTCTGTTGAAAATATAGGATCTCTGCTGTAACGTGACAATTTCTAAGGCTCCCATAGGCTCTTTGAAGGCGCCAGAAAGTGGAATGAGATCTCTGCTGTCTCTGGGCAGGGTCCAGCAGCTCTGTTTGTGAGGGGTCAGGCTGGTGGCTCAGAGACAGGAGATGCGCGGCCCCGAGAAGTGGCCATGTTTTTCTTTCAGCCTTTGACCGAAAACAACGACGCCCGGTTGGAATATTATCGCTATTTTACGAGAAAAATAGCATAAAAATTGATTTTAAACAGCATTTGACATGCTTCGAAGTACAGTAATGGAATATTTTGAATTTTTTTGTCACGACATACATCCGCGCGTCACCGTTCGGATAGGGACCTGAACGCACGGACAAAACGGAGGATATTTGAACATAACTGGATTTTTTGAACCAAAACAACATTTGTGGTTGAAGTAGAAGTCCTGGGAGTGCATTCTGACGAAGAACAGCAAAGGTAATCCAATTTTTCTTATAGTAATTCTGAGTTTAGTGAGCCCCAAACTTGGTGGGTGTCAAATTAACTAGCCTGTGATGGCCGAGCTATGTACTCAGAATATTGCAAAATGTGCTTTTGCCGAAAAGCTATTTTAAAATCTGACACCGCGATTGCATAAAGGAGTTCTGTATCTATAATTCTTTCAATAATTGTTATGTATTTTGTAAACGATTATCAAGAGTAATTTAGTAAATTCACCGGAAGTTTGCGGTGTGTTTGCTAGTTCTGAACGTCACATGCTAATGTAAAAAGCTGGGTTTTGATATAAATATGAACTTGATTGAACAAAACATGCATGTATTGTATAACATAATGTCCTAGGAGTGTCATCTGATGAAGATCATCAAAGGTTAGTGCTGCATTTAGCTGTGGTTTGGGTTTATGTGACATTATATGCTAGCTTGAAAAATGGGTGTCTGATTATTTCTGGCTGGGTACTCTGCTGACATAATCTAATGTTTTGCTTTCGTTGTAAAGCCTTTTTGAAATCGGACAGTGTGGTTAGATTAACGAGAGTCTTGTCTTTAAAATGGTGTAAAATAGTAATATGTTTGAGATTCCACTGGCTGTTGACGATTCGTCCCACATACCCGAGAGAGGTTAACCTTTCAACAGCCAGTGGAATCGCGTGGTGCGAAATACAAATACCTCAAAAATGCTATAACTTAAATTTCTCAAACATATGACTATTTTACACCATTTTAAAGACAAGACTCGTTATGCTCTTCAACCAATCTTCTCTGCACCCGCCGCCTGACTAGCATCACTACTCTGGACGATTCTGACTTAGAATATGTGGACAACAACAAATAACTAAGTGTCTGGTAAACTCTCCTTCCAGATTCATATTAAGCATCTCCAATCCAAAATTAAATCTAGAATCGGCTTCCTATTTCGCAAACAAAGCCTCCTTCACTCACACTGCCAAACATACCCTAGTAAAACTGACTATCTTATAAATCATTTTCAAAATAGCCTCCAACACTCTACTCAGCAAACTGGATGCAGTCTATCACAGTGCCATCCATTTTGTCACCAATCCCCATGTTCTACCCACCACTGCAAACTGTATGCTCTCGTCGGCTGACCCTCGCTACATATTCGTCGCCAAACCCACTGGCTCCAGGTCATCTATAAGTCTTTGCTAGGCCGCCTTAACTCAGCTCACTGGTCACCATAGCAGCACCCATCCATAGCACGCGCTCCAGGAGGTATATCTCACTGGTCATCCCCAAAGCCAACACCTTCTTTGGCCGACTTTCCTTCCAGTTCTCTGCTGCCAATCACTGGAACAGGAAAAAATGTATGAATGCACTACTGAAAATGTATGCATTCACTACTGTAAGTCGCTCTGGATAAGAGCATCTTCTAAATGACTCAAATGTAAATAAATTGAACGAATTGCAACAATCGCTGACTTTGGAGACTTATATCTCCCTCACTAACTTTATGCATCAGCTATCTGAGCAGCTAACCGATCGCTGAAGCTGTACACAGCCCATCTGTAAATAGCCCATCCAACTGCCTACCTCATCCCCATATTTTTATTTACTTTTTCTGCTCTTTTGCACCCCAGTATCTCTACTTGCACATCATCATCTGCACATCCATCACTCCAGTGTTAATTTGCTAAATTGTAATTACTCTGCTTCTATGGCCTATTTATTGCCTTACCTCCTTACTCCATTTGCACACACTGTATATAGATATTTCTGTCGTGTTATTGACTGTACGTTTGTTTATCCCACTTGTAACTCTGTGTTGTTTGTGTCGCACTGCTTTGCTTTATCTTGGCCAGGTCGCAGTTGTAAATGAGAACTTGTTCTCAACTGGCCTACCTGGTTAAATAAAGGTGAAATAAAAAAATGTAAATAGAATCTTAACTTTATTGACAACACCCAAATGGATATTGTCATTAACGCGGTTCTTCAATAATTACACATAATTCATAATACTGTAGCAAACATTATATTACACAGGACATTTCAAACGAGCCTTACAATTATAATCCAAAGTAGTGTGAAATGAACTCATCATCAACCTGGAAATGGAGGTTACTCCCCTGAGTTTTCCCCCATTCACATTCAGAATACATTGTGAAAAACTAAAATCTTTGCTCACCATTTTTGCTCCAGGCAGATATAGTACATCCATAACTATCGGTTTCCTCATTAGCAGGGAGGAGTTTCTGCAATCAAATTGCCCTCGTCCTGCAATTTTAGCAAACACAGAAAGGGGCCTATATTGGAGACCAAAAGTCGTCTGGCACACTGCTTAGAGTTTCAACAACATGAATAACGTATTTCTAGCCTACAATCATCTATGTTACTGCTAATGTGAAAACAAGACAAAATATGACTATTCTTGCTCATTTTAAGGCAAATATCAAATAATTGTAATATTCATGACAGAAGTCAATTGTTGTCCAACATCATGGCTCCGCTGTTGGCATCACCTTTTACAGTGGATTACCGCTGTTGTGGGCCTTTAACCATCTGTCTGACTTTGTTGTTCACACAGGAGAGAGACGTGACTATCGTGGATCCTCTGGGGAGCCTCAACAACCTCATGATGCTGAAGAGGCAGAGAAGAGTCTCTCCAGATCAGAATACCTCAAGAAACACCTGCAGAGACCCACAAGGAAGAAAACTCACTGCTGCTCTGACTGTGGGAAGAGATTCTCCTCATCAGGCATTAAAATTCATCAGAGAATCCACACAGGAGAGAGACCTTATAGCTGTACTCAATGTGGGAAGAGTTTTGGTCATTCTGGAAATCTGACTCAACACCAGAGAACACACACAGGAGAGAAACCTTATAGCTGTGGTCAATGTGGGAAGAGTTTTGCTGCATCTAGCTCTCTGACTCTACATCAGAGAATACACACAGGAGAGAAATCTTATAGCTGTGGTCAATGTGGGAGGAGTTTTACTCAGTCAGGCAGCCTGATATCACACCAAAGAACACACACAGGAGAGAATGTGGGATGAGTTTTGGTCAATCTGACCATCTGGTATCACACCAGAGAACACACACAGGAGAGAAACCTTATATCTGTGAACATTCTCCGATAAGACATCTGATCAAACACCAGAAAATACATGAAGGAGTTGTTTCATGATATCAATGATATGTCACAATGTAGAATGTTTTAACATTGTAGTAGGAATATTTTAATAGTGTCACAATGTAGAACCCTAAATGTTTGCCCCCGTTCTATTGATTTCAGCATGATATGGATATCAGCCTCCTAGAAAAATACAAGCTCTGAATTGAAAGAGTACTATTTATGAGATTTAACAAAAAGTGACAAAAAAAATGTGTTACACTTACCACGTTGGTGACCCACTGGAATCAAAATGCAACACTTCAAAATGTAGATAGCTGTTTTCTACAAGTTGTCCTCTAACCAGTGATGTACACATTATTCCCAGATTCCGTGTGGTTTTTGAGCTGTTAGTTTAACAGGACGTGCAACCTCATCTCCCTCATCTCGGCACAAATGATTTTAGCATGATATCGATGACTTATGACAAATAAGTGTTCCTTTGTTTAGTGACCCCTACATTTAAATGCATCACTCCAAAATGTAGCTGACTGACTTCCGCAGGTTGTCCTCTAACCAGTGAGGTAAAATATATCTCCATTTCCATGTGTTTTTTTTTTTTTGTTGTCTTAGTTTGAAGAGCAGATTCAACCTGGTTTCCCCCCAAATTGATATAAGATTTGTGTTTTGCGTTTAGCCAGTGCGTTGCCATGGATCTTTATTTATTTTGACTGCACGTTTTTCCGTATTGGAGATGAGTTTTGTTTGGACTCGTTCCAAGGAGACGAGTGTTCTAGAAGCTAGTGAGTTTTAGGAAGACGAGGGTTCTAGAAGCTAGTGAGTTTTAGGAAGACGAGAGTTCTAGAAGCTAGTGAGTTTTAGGAAGACGAGAGTTCTAGAAGCTAGTGGGATTTAGGATTCTATAGAAAGAAAAAGGAGAAACAAATAATCCTATTGTATATTATTATTTAGAAATACGTGTTTTTTTCTTGTTTGTAATTGTTGACAGCCAGTAGACACCATGTTTATATTGTTAGCACGTCTAGCTCGTTAGCACGTGTAGCTCGTTAGCAGGTATAGCTCGTTAGCACGTCTAGCCCGTTAGCCCGTCTAGCTCGTTAGCAGGTATAGCTCGTTAGCACGTCTAGCTCGTTAGCACGTAGGACGCACTGATTGGTGTCACCTCGTTAGTCAGTATGTGTTACACCTGTGCTGGCTTGTCCATCTCGTTAGTGGGAAGGTGTTTCACCTGAGCTGGTCCAGGTTCTATTTAAGAGTGTCTGGCCCAGTGCTCCAGTTGTCTTGATACATGTGGAGAGTCAACACCTTTAGTTGCTCCACCTTTTTGGTTTGCTTCCTGTCTTTAAGTTTGGTGTGGGTTTTTCTTTTGTTTTCCTCTTCTTGGGCAGATTTAGTGGGTCTCATGGTGGGTGTCGTTTAGGTCCCAGTTGTTGTTACTAGTCAACTTCCAGTGGACACCCCCATAGTGTCTTTCAGAGACCCTCCTAAAAAACAAGTTATATTTTGGGTTGGATATTGCATCCAATTAATATTTTAATCAATGGCATTTCCTTAGAATGCTCATTAGTCTTTCAGTTGTTAGTCTTCTGTTTGTTGTTTACTAAATATTTCTGGTTATTTTCATTTTTTTATTTCTTCCTGTGAAGCCATTGTGTTGCATCCATGTCTGAAATGTGCTGTATAAAAAAAGCTTGATTTGATTTCAACACATTAACCCAATGACTGGCCAATCAACAGACTCTTGGTATGAAAAACAGTATCACGCTTCCAGCCTGCTGAAGGCGTGGTGGAGTGGTAAACACCACCCCCGGCTCTACCAGGGGCTTGAGGTGGTCTCCCACAGCTCTGCTTATGTCATGTTCTGTGGCCTTGCTGTTCCATTTCTTGACTGTCCCTGCAACACAGAAACACATTTAGTCATATATATAACACTCAAAGTAATGGATATGGAGCATCTATGGCCTCAGTTACACCTGGCACCTAAATGTGACTTCTGATCACTCCAAGCTGCATTAGGTTCAGATCTACCAGGATGGGCCTTTGACATAGTCTGGATGCAGTCAGGCCACTGAATATGCATAAGCAATGTAAAGAGGTGGGATGAATAAGGGGAAAAGTAAATTTGACACAAATTACCTTCATAAATCAAATCAAATGTTATTGGTCACATACAGGTGTTCAGCAGATGTTATTGCAGGTGTAGTGAAATGCTTGTCCTTCTAGTTCCCACAGTGCAGTAATATCTAACAAGTAATATCTAACAATTTCACAACAAATACCTAATACACACAAATCTAAGTAAAGGAATGGAATTAGGAATATATAAATATATGGATAAACAATGTCAGAGCAGCATAGACTGAGATACAGTGGGGGGGAAAAGTATTTGATCCCCTGCTGATTTTGTACGTTTGCCCACTTACACTTTCACTGACAAAGAAATGATCAGTCTATCATTTTAATGGTAGGTTTATTTGAACAGTGAGAGACAGAATAACAACAACAAAAAATCCTGAAAAACGCATGTCAAAAATGTTATAAATTGATTTGCATTTTAATGAGTGAAATAAGTATTTGACCCCTTTAACTTGTTGTCTGAAGATAAAATGTACATTTTACTGAACTGCGTCCAGTCAGCTATCATTTTCGATCAATTATTTAATCAATGGTGATCAATGGTGAGCTCACCCCGTGATGTGTTTAATTATACATAGTAATTGCAATTAGCTAATTCATATTGTAGTTTACGTCAGCCGAGAGTTAGAAAATATGACTGCTTGTGTTGGGTCAATCTTGCTTCAGTTAGCGCTACGACAAATGTAGCCTACATTTTTTCCGGTTAGGATGATTGTGTTGTGCTATATATATATATATATATATATATATATATATATATATATATATATATATATATATATATATATATATTGTAATGAAACAGCAAGCAGGGAGCAGGTCTCGAACCCTCGACCTTCAAGCCCGAAGTCCGGCGCGCTATCGACTGTGCCGCAAAAGCATGCTCGTCCGGCAGAGTCGATTTCCGCGCTTATAAACCCAGGGTCGTTACACTACTCCCTCTTTTCAAAGAGCGCGTCCTCGCGCTAGCTTGCGACTCAACGCCTTACAGGAACGCGCTCACCGGCCAAGCACACGCACTGTCGTGGATGCAAGGTCCGATCACTTCTGACACCAATGTAATGAACAGGCAGGGAGCAGGTCTCGAACCCTCGACCTTGAAGCCCGAAGTCCGGCGCGCTATCGACTGTGCCGCAAAAGCATGCTCGTCCGGCAGAGTCGATTTCCGCGCTTATAAACCCAGGGTCGTTACAATATATATATATACTTCTGTGAATATCTGAACCATTTGCATCCAAAAATAAACTGCTCACATTCAGGAGATAAACTTTATAAGGACTGTGTGTGTGTTTTGTGTAAATAGTTTCTGAAAAAAGTGTGTCCAGCTCAAACTCTGATTGTTGCGTCATTGGTAACTGTCCGTTTAAAGAGCGTTCTAAACGAGCGTTCTAAACGAGTGTTCTAAAATAGTGTTCTAAAAGAGCGTTCTAAATAAGCGTTCTAAATGAGCGTGTCCAGCTCAAACGCTGATTGTTGCGTCATTGTAAAGTGTCCGTTGTAACGGGGTTCCAACCTACTAATCAACCCGCTTCAGGGACTGTAGAACGGCTGGTAGGAATAATAACAATGGCTGGGCTGATGGGCACTTCAGTGACTTGGAGCCTTTGATTGCCCTGCCTCTGGGAGCCTGTCGACTTGTTACATGATTACTGAGTGAAAGAGAGCCTATGAAAGTTTTCATGGAGGGTGGGTGACCCCCCTGGTGGCTGAACCTGAGATCAATGGGAGTCCCACTTTCTCTGTCATTGTACAAAGTAGAGGGGGAAAAAATGTGTAAAAATGTATACAGAGGCTCTGGAATTTGTCATAAAAAAAATAAAAATAGTGAAAAAGGATTAAAATAAAGTTCCAACAGTACATGAGATGATCAGACTGAACCAACTGCTATCTTAAAATGTTTATTCAGTTAGGAAACAGAGGATGTATTACATAAAGTTATCACAGAATTAAAGTTATCACACAATTCAATAATAAATCCTCACTCACACAGACAAACATGGCTTCATTATTGTTCACAGTTTATTATCATAGTTTCTCACAGATCCTGGCTTCCACTGTTAGAATGGCTGAGCGAGAGGAGGTGGGGCTTTTTTCATAGCCTGAGAGAGAGAGAGAGAGAGACATTCAGTTTTACTAGAGGGGTTGGGTGCGCCCCCTGTTGGCTGAACCCGGGTGGGAGGTTCCCCCTTAGCAAGCAATGGACCCCAGCACACCACTGAAGCCATTAAGAACTATATTCAAAAACACACCTGGTAACCTGTTCAATCACCAGGCACACGGCTCAACATAGTTCAATGACAGAGACTGTGGACTTAGAATCATTTTGGGTAAAAAAAACATTGTGAAAATTAATAAAATAAAGTTGCAGCGGTATTTGATAAGCTCAAAATTAACTAACTGCTATCTTGAAATGTAGAGAAAGTGTTTTAAAATAGGCATCCTATCATTTGAAAATTAGTTGAAAGGCTAAGTGATTCTCCTCCTGACAAGAAGTTGACAGCCTTCAAACATAGTGCAAAAAAAGTGGTCCCAAAAAATGTCAAAATGAATAAAAAAATTATACAGCTGTCTTTAATAAGATCAAACTGAACTAACTGCTATCTTGAAATGTTGAAAAAGTGTGTTTAAATAGCTCAGTCTTATCACTCAATATGAGTCAAAATCTGTCACTTCCAGGACTGATCATTTTGTCAAAAATGAAAAAAATAACTCACAGCTGTGTTAATAGACCCAACTCAAACATCTGCTATCTTGAAATGTCCAAAAAAGGTATTTAAATGGGCCTACCAGACATCTTGAGAGAAGACAAGGTCAGGGACTCCTGACTGACTTTACTCTCCGTCATGTTGAAATATGACAAAAGCTCTAGGCTGTTTTTAACCACTTCCGGTTGTCACAGGAAGTTCTTACTCAACACACGTTGTCTTTGGGGTAGACATAAACAGAATCCTGAATAAGAAGTCTCTAACTTAATAATTGACTGAATGACACATGGTTGAGTTGCGTAATTTTCACTATCTGCAGGTGGCCATATGACAATAGCTCTAGGCTGTTTTTAACAACTTCCGGTTGTCACAGGAAGCTCTTGCTTCACACACGTTGTCTTTGGGGTAGACATAAACAGAATCCTGAATAAGAAGTCTCTACCTTAAGAATTGACTTAATAACAGATGGTTGAGTTGCGTGATTTTCACTATCTGCAGGTCGCCACATGACAATAGCTCTTGGGTGTTTTTAACAACTCCTGGAAGTGACAGATTTTGACTCATATTGAGTGATAAGACTGAGCTATTTAAAAACACTTTTTCAACATTTATCATGTAACATAACATTTAACATCGTCATTAAAACATTCGTATGGAGCATCGTTAATGTAACGGCTGTCGTAGTGAAGAGAGGACCAAGGCGCAGCGGGTTGCATGTTCATCATTATATTTATTAAATAAATGTGAATACGGAAAAAAACTAGAAAAACAGAGAACGACAGACCGACAGTTTCACAGGCTAATACTCACAGCAGTGCTAAATACAACTACCCACAAAATACAAAACCCAAACACATACCCATATATAGGACTCTCAGAGGCAACGAGAAAGCACCTGCCTCCAATTAAGAGTCCAACCCCCCATTAACCTAAACATAGAAATACAAAACATAGAACATAACCCAAAACCCGGAAATAATAAATCTAACACCCTACTAACCAAACCACCACCCCGAACCACATAAAACAAATACCCTCTGCCACGTCCTGACCAAACTACAATAACAAATAACCCTTATACTGGTCAGGACGTGACAGTACCCCCACCCCCAAAGGTGCAGACCCCGGATGCACCTCATATTAATAAACAAAATCCCCCCCCCCAAAAAAAATCCCCCTTAACTAAAGGGAGGGAAGGGAGGGTGGCTGCCGTCAACAACGACACCTGTGCTACACCCCCCCTCCCCAACCCACCTATACTGGAGGTGGCTCAGGTACAGGCCTACTGCCCTCCAGACTGTAGGCAGACTTGCTTGGCTCCGGACCGTAGGCAGACTCACTCGGTTCCGGGTCGTAGGCAGACTCACACAGTTCAAAGTTATAGTCAAACTCACTCGGTTCCGGACCGCAGACAGACTCACTTGGTTACGGATCGCAGACAGACTCACTCGGTCCCGGATCGCAGACAGACTCACTCGGTCCCGGATCGCAGACAGACTCACTCGGTCCCGGATCGCAGACAGACTCACTCGGTCCCGGACTGTAGACCCATTCACCTCTCTCTGAACTGTGGGCCGTCTCACTCGGTTCTGCACAGTGGGCCGTCTCACTCGGTTCTGCACAGTGGGCCGTCTCACTCGGTTCTGCACAGTGGGCCGTCTCCCTTGGTTCCGAACTGTAGGCCGTCTCACTCGGTTCCGGGCTTAACACTCTTACCGGATACTCATGACGGGGTACTGTAGCCGGATACTCTGGACTGGACACTGTCGCCGGATACTCTGGACTGAGCTGACGCACTGGAAGCCTGATGCGTCGTGCTGGTACTGGAGGTATCAGCCTGGAGACATGCACCTCATGGCTAGTGCGGGGAGCTGGAATCGGCCGAGTAGGACTGGGATTACGCACTGGAAGACTGATGCGTGGTGCTGGTACTGGACGTGCCAGACTAGGGGTTCGCACTTCCGGGTCAGCACGAGAGGCAGGAACTGGAAATACTGGGCCATGAATGCGCACAGGCGGTCTTGAACGCACCCCCTGCACAACCCATCCTGGCTGGATGGAACTAGCAGCCCTGCACGAGCGGGGTGCTGGTACAGGGCGAACTGGGCTGTGCAGGGGCCTGATGGTTGCCGTGCATAGAGCGGGAGCAGGGTAGCCTGGTCCTAGGAGGCATACTGGCGACCAGATGCGCTGCGCAGGCATCCTCCTCTCAGGCTGGATGCCCACTCTAGCACGGCATCTGCGAGGGGCTGGAATATCTCGCACTGGACTGTGCGTGCGTATGGGCAAGATCGTGCGTACTTCTTCATAACTTGGCGCCCTCCACTCCATACGCTCCTCCATATAATCACGGGTAGCTGGCTTAGGGCTCACCCTTGGCCCAGCCAAACTACCCGTGTGCCCCCCCACAAAATGTTATTGGGGGTGCCTCTCGTGCTCTACCTGCTTCCCAGGCAGGTTGTCAGTGGTCCAGTAATTGTTCCCATGTCCAGTCAATCCTTGACTCCAAAACCTCCAGCGACCAGGATGCCATCTCCTCCCGAGCGCGCTGCTTCCTCCACTCCAGGTGCTGCTCCTTATAGTCCACCCGTAATTCCCTTTGCTCCTTTCTCCGCTGCTTGGTCTTTTTGTGGTGGGTAGTTCTGTAACGGCTGTCGTAGTGAAGAGAGGACCAAGGCGCAGCGGGTTGCATGTTCATCATTATATTTATTAAATAAATGTGAACACGGAAAAAACTAGAAAAACAGAGAACGACAGACCGACAGTTTCACAGGCTAATACTCACAGCAGTGCTAAATACAACTACCCACAAAATACAAAACCCAAACACATACCCCATATATAGGACTCTCAGAGGCAACGAGAAAGCACCTGCCTCCAATTGAGAGTCCAACCCCCCATTAACCTAAACATAGAAATAGAACATAGAAATACAAAACATAGAACATAACCCAAAACCCGGAAATAATACATCTAACACCCTACTAACCAAACCACCACCCCGAACCACATAAAACAAATACCCTCTGCCACGTCCTGACCAAACTACAATAACAAATAACCCCTATACTGGTCAGGACGTGACATTTAAATCTCTGAGCTGTTTCCCAAAACCATCGGTATTAACGTGGAACAGCTGAGTGAGTCGTTAAATGCTTTTTTACCCTCCAGCGTCACTTTATACACACACGATCTCAGCTAAACATAGAATCACATGGTTTATCAGTCTCTCTGTGACTGCCAATAAATTCAGAACAAAGTTGACTACAAATACAAAGTTGCAACTAGTTGTAGTTCTACAGAAACAGAAATCAGGGACACCAAAGTTTACAGTTGATATGACAATGTGTGTGTGTGTGTGTGTGTGTGTGTGTGTGTGTGTGTGTGTGTGTGTGTGTGTGTGTGTGTGTGTGTGTGTGTGTGTGTGTGTGTGTGTGTAATTAATGCGAATAAGTGTGTATTATATTACCATACAGTATAACATATGATCATTCAACAAGTCTCAAGTTACCTTAACTTCTCCTTTTGATACCTAGAAACATCTACATTAAATGAATTAGTGAAAAGTGAGTTAACATTCTATTGTGAATGATGATGATTTCTAATATTGTGTCTGGTTTCATCCATCAGATGTCTGTGATCTTAAACTAGACCTAAACACAGTAGACAGACGCCTCTCTCTGTCTGAGGAGAACAGAAAGGTGACATGGAGGAGAGAGGAGCAGCAGTATCCTGATCACCCAGAGAGATTTGAGGACTGTAGACAGGTGCTGTGTAGAGAGGGTCTGACTGGGCGCTGTTACTGGGAGGTAGAGTGTAGTGGGAGGGGGAGAGCTGATATAGGAGTGACATATAAAGGAATCAGCAGGAGAGGAGGGGGTAGGGACTGTCTGATTGGATACAATGATAAGTCCTGGAGTCTGATCTGCTCTGACAACAGTTACTCTGCCAGGCACAATAATAATCTCACTACCATAGACGTCCCCTCCTCCAGATCCCACAGAGTAGGAGTGTATCTGGACTGGCCAGCCGGCACTCTGTCCTTCTATAGAGCTTCCTCTGACACACTGACCCACCTGATCACATTCACCTCCACATTCACTGAGGCCCTCTATCCAGGGTTTTGGGTTTGGGATGATGGCGACTCTGTGTCGCTGAAATAATAACCTGACACACACACACACACACACACACACACACACACACACACACACACACACACACAGGAAACACACCGGACACACACACACACACACACACACACAGTGACACACACACTGGACACACACACACACACACACACACACTGGACACACACACACACACTGGACACATACACACAACATACTTACTCCTCAGTGTCAATAATAACATGACACACACACACACACACGCACACACTGGACACACACACGCACACACACTGGACACAAACTGGACACGCACACACTGGACACAGACACACACACACACACACTGGACACACACACACACACACACACACACACACACTGGACACACACACACTCAACAAACACACTGGACACACACACACACTAGACACACACAAACACACAGGACACACACACACATACACACACACTGGATACACACACACACACATACACACACACACACACACAGAACACATACACTGGACACACACACACACACACACATTCTGAACACACACACACACACACACACACACTGAACACACACACTGGACACACACACACTGGACACAAACTGGACACACACACATACACACACACACACACACACATACACACACACACTGAACACACACACACACTCAACACAGACACTGGACACACACACACACACACTGGACACACACACTCAACACAGACACTGGGGATACACACACACACACACACTGGACACACACACACACAACACACACACTGGAAACAAATTAGACAAACACACACTCAACACACACACTGGACACACACACACACTAGACACACACAAACACACAGGACACACACACACATACACACACACTGGATACACACACACACACACACACACACACACATACACACACACACACACACACTGGACACACACACACACTAGACACACACAAACACACAGGACACACACACACATACACACACACTGGATACACACACACACACACACACACACACACACACACACACACACACACACACACACACACACACTGGACACAAACTGAACACAATCACTGGACACACACACACACACACTGGACACACACTGGACACACACACACACACAAGCACACTGAACACACACACACACACACACAAGCACACTGAACACACACACACACACACACACACTGGGCACAAACTCACACACTGAAACACACACACACTGGACACACACACTGAAACACACACACACTGAACACACACACACACACTCACTGGACACACACACACGCACACACACACACACTGAACAAACACACACTCTGGACATACATACACACTCTGAACACACTCTGAACACACACACACACACACTCTGAACACACACACACACACTGAAACACACACACACACACACTGGACACACACACACTGAACAAACACACACACTGGACACAGACACACACACTAAGCACACACACACACACACACTGGCCACCCACTCAAACTGGACAAAAACACAAACACTGGGCAAACACACTGGAAACACACTGGACAAACACACACACTGGAAACACACACACACTGGACACACACACACACTCACTGGACACACACACACACACTCACTGGACACACACACACACTCACTGGACACACACACACGCTTGACACACACACGCTTGACACACAAACTGGATACACACACACAAACACACTGGATACACTCACACACTCACACACACACACACACACACACTGGATACACACACACAAACACACTGGATACACACACACACACACACACTGGATACACACACACACACACACACACACACACACACACACACACACACACACACACTGGATACACACACACACACACACACACACACACACACTGGGATACACACACACACAGACACACTCTGGACACAAACACACACACTGACACACATAAACACTGACACACACATACACACTGAACACACACACACACACTGAACACACACACACACACACACACACACACACACACACTGACACACATAAACACTGAAACACACACAATTGACAAACACACACTGGACACTCACACGTGTTAAATCAGTTTCTGGACCACAGGTTCTAGAACAGCTTCTATCCCAGTTCTATCTGCCTGTTAAATCAGTTTCTGGACCACAGGTTCTAGAACAGCTTCAATCCCAGTTCTATCTGCCTGTTAAATCAGTTTCTGGACCACAGGTTCTAGAACAGCTTCTATCCCAGTTCTATCTGCCTGTTAAATCAGTTTCTGGAACACAGGTTCTAGAACAGCTTCTATCCCAGTTATATCTGCCTGTTAAATCAGTTTCTGGACCACAGGTTCTAGAACAGCTTCTATCCCAGTTCTATCTGCCTGTTAAATCAGTTTCTGGACCACAGGTTCTAGAACAGCTTCTATCCCAGTTCTATCTGCCTGTTAAATCAGTTTCTGGACCACAGGTTCTAGAACAGCTTCTATCCCAGTTATATCTGCCTGTTAAATCAGTTTCTGGACCACAGGTTCTAGAACAGCTTCTATCCCAGTTCTATCTGCTTGTTAAATCAGTTTCTGGACCACAGGTTCTAGAACAGCTTCTATCCCAGTTCTATCTGTCTGTTAAATCAGTTTCTGGACCACAGGTTCTAGAACAGCTTCTATCCCAGTTCTATCTGCCTGTTAAATCAGTTTCTGGACCACAGGTTCTAGAACAGCTTCTATCCCAGTTCTATCTGCCTGTTAAATCAGTTTCTGGACCACAGGTTCTAGAACAGCTTCTATCCCAGTTCTATCTGCCTGTTAAATCATAAACCTAAACTGTTGTCATCAGACTATTACAACATGACTGAACCTTTTGGTTCCTTTTCTGATCTTTTACCACTTTGCATTTTTTATGATATATTTTACTGTTTGTGTTTGTACCACAGGAGGTTGGTGGGACCTTATTTAGGGAGGACAGGCTTGTAATGGCTGGAGTGGAATAAGTGGAATGGTATCAAACACGTGGTTTCCATGTGTTCCATTTCATTCACTCTGTTCCAGACATTATTATGAGCCGTCCTCCCCTCAGCAGCCTCCTCTGGTATGTACTGTCCTGTATGTGAGAGAGATCCAACAAGGAATTACAATGTATGTATTACTTTTAATACCTGCAAATGACAAATAAACTACTGGAACTCCTTATCAATGTCTGCAGCCGACAAGAGGTGAAAATATTACCGGAATATTCTGCAAAATGTTGATGAAGACGTCACTCGATCCACCCAAAACAACATGCAGTCTTTGCACAAGACTCCCATGAAGTTAGTGTGACGTTATGAGTCGACGTTAAAGTAACATTCTCACAACAAACTGCACTTGTTTTATCCTGTTTTAGATGTATCCTCTATTTAAACTCTTACAATAACACTGTTAAAATACCAATGTGATCATTTATTGTCTTTTATGTTGGAAAAACAATTGTAAAATTATATGTGGACATGCGCTCCATAGTTGTACAAGTATACATGGTTATATTGTACTTTTCATAATAAAACATACTTGAAACAAGAAAAATCATGTTAATAGTGGAAACAATTTCGTTATTGATTTTTACATTGCTTCTCCCTGTCTCATGTTGACGTTTGTCATGAATCTTGACCTGGAGGCAGAACTGTGCGATTTCCTCTAGATAGGTCAGCTGCAAAGTCAGAATTGGCTGTGGAAAATCATGTTGTTTTATGGTCTTAATTTAAGGGAAGGATTAGCAGTGTGGTTAGGGTTGAGGTTAGGATTAAAATCTGATTGTATTACTTTGTGCCTGTGCCAGCTAGGGAATACTTTGCTGAACTGCCTCCAGGGCAAGATTCATGACAATAAATGCCAACCTGCCTCCAGGGCAAGATTCATGACAATAAATGCCAACCTGCCTCCAGGGCAAGATTCATGACAATAAATGACAACCTGCCTCCAGGGCAAGATTCATGACAATAAATGACAACCTGCCTCCAGAACAAGATACATGACAATAAATGCCAACCTGCCTCCAGGGCAAGATTCATGACAATAAATGACAACCTGCCTCCAGAACAAGATACATGACAATAAATGCCAACCTGCCTCCAGGGCAAGATTCATGACAATAAATGCCAACCTGCCTCCAGGGCAAGATTCATGACAATAAATGACAACCTGCCTCCAGAACGAGATACATGACAATAAATGGCAACCTGCCTCCAGGGCTAGATTCATGACAATAAATGCCAACCTGCCTCCAGGGCAAGATTCATGACAATAAATGCCAACCTGCCTCCCTGTCGTCCCCTCCTTATCTTTACAAGGCTGCAGAACATGCAAGCTAGTGATGTGGGGGTTCTCTCATAACCCTCAGTCCCCAGGTGGGTAGATGGCAGGTTGAATAAAGAGAAGCTAGTGATGTGGGGGTTCTCTCATAACCCTCAGTCCCCAGGTGGGTAGATGGCAGGTTGAATAAAGAGAAGCTAGTGATGTGGGGGTTCTCTCATAACCCTCAGTCCCCAGGTGGGTGGATGGCAGGTTGAATAAATAGAAAACAATAGTCTACATAAAACAATCCATAAATGTATAATTATTATGCAATTTGCACAAAACATTAAGGACACCTTTTCTTTCCATGACAAACTGTCCAGGCGTAACTCAATATTAGGAAGGTATCCCTAATATTTTGTCCACTCAGTGGCTCTGACCCTTTACGTAACAGTCAATCCTCTTTTCCAGGAAACATTCTTTAAATTTCCCCAAATGCTTCCACACTGCTGCTCTCTCACAGCTGCTCCAGGGCCTCTTGCGTTGAGGAGTCATTCTCTTCTAACCTGATCACAGCTGCTCCAGGGCCTCTTGGGTTGAGGAGTCATTCTCTTCTAACCTGATCACAGCTGCTCCAGGGCCTCTTGGGTTGAGGAGTCATTCTATTCTAACCTGATTACAGCTGCTCCAGGGCCTCTTGGGTTGAGGAGTCATACTCTTCTAACCTAATCACAAACAAAGAAATGATTCAAACAAATAAACATGATGGTCCAACATAATGGGGGGTATAGGGAAGGTAGGGGAGAGGAGGGGGTATAGGAAGGTAGGGGGGGTATTGGGATGGTATGGGAGAGGAGGGGGGGAATAGGGAAGGTAGGGGAGAGGAGGGGGGTATAGGGAAGGTGGGGGGGTATTGGGATGGTATGGGAGAGGAGGGGGGGTATAGGGAAGGTAGGGGAGAGGAGGGGGGTATAGGGAAGGTAAGGGAGAGGAGGGGGGTATAGGGAAGGTAGGGGAGAGGAGGGGGGTATAGGGAAGGTAGGGGAGAGGAGGGGGTATAGGGAAGGTAGGGGAGTGGGGGTATAGGGAAGGTAGGGGAGAGGAGGGGGTATAGGGACGGTAGGGGAGAGGAGGGGGGTATAGGGAAGGTAGGGGAGAGGAGGGGGGTATAGGGAAGGTAGGGGAGAGGAGGGGGTATAGGGAAGGTAGGGGAGAGGAGGGGGTATAGGGAAGGTAGGGGAGAGGATGGGGTATAGGGAAGGTAGGGGAGAGGAGGGGGTATAGGGAAGGTAGGGGAGAGGAGGGGGTATAGGGAAGGTAGGGGAGAGGAGGGGGGCATAGGGAAGGTAGGGGAGAGGAGGGGGTATTCGGATGGTAGGGGAGAGGAGGGGGTATAGGTTAGGTAGGGGAGAGGGGGTATTGGGAAGGTAGGGGAGAGGAGGGGGTATAGGGAAGGTAGGGGAGAAGAGGGGGGTATAGGGAAGGTAGGGGAGAGGAGGGGGTATTGGGAAGGTAGGGGAGAGGAGGGGGGTATAGGGAAGGTAGGGGAGAGGAGGGGGGTATAGGGAAGGTAGGGGAGAGGAGGGGGGTATTGGGAAGGTAGGGGAGAGGAAGGGGGTATAGGGAAAGTAGGGGAGAGCAGGGGGTATTGAAAAACTGAGTTTAAATGTATTTGGCTAAGGTGAATGTAAACTTCAGACTTCAACTATATATAAGCTGCAGACTCCCAATCCAAAGGTTGGGTGTTCAATTCTAGCGCTAGAAAGTTTTTCATTGTATTTTTTTAAGCTTTTCGCTTTACTTTACACTTATCTTAACTATTTGGAATTAATGCCTAAACTTAAGTTTTAGTTTCATGTTTGCAGAGTTTGACTGAAAGCTAAAATATGGCAACAGCTGGTGTAGTTAAAACATAAAGCCAATGTGTAATTCTGCTACTGTAGTTACAGCACAGGTTGGCATTTTATTTTAGGATTAGATTGTTATTGTTACAACTGTTTATAAGGAAAATACACATTTTATATGTTCAAATCATGTTGGAAATAAATGAAAGCATATTTTTTTGGTTGTTGCAAGCTAGCTTATAATGTCACATAAACCAAAACCACAGCTAAATGCAGCACTAACCTTTGATGATCTTCATCAGATGACACTCCTAGGATATTATGTTATACAATACATGCATGTTTTGTTCAATCAAGTTCATATTTATATCAAAAACCAGCTTTTTACATTAGCATGTGACGTTCAGAACTAGCATACCCCCCGCAAACTTCCGGTGAATTTACTAACAGTTTACTAAATTACTCACGATAAACGTTCACAAAAAGCATAACAATTATTTTAAGAATTATAGATACAGAACTCCTCTATGCACTCGCTATGTCCGATTTTAAAATATATTTTCGGTGAAAGCACATTTTGCAATATTCTAAGTACATAGCCCAGCCATCACGGGCTAGCTATTTAGACACCCACCAAGTTTAGCCCTCACCGAACTCCGATTTACTATTAGAAAAGTTTGATTACCTTTGCTGTCTTCGTCAGAATGCACTCCCAGGACTTCTACTTCAATAACAAATGTTGGTTTGGTCCCAAATAATCCATAGTTATATCCAAACAGCGGCGTTTTGTTTGTGCGTTCAAGACACTATCCGAAAGGTAAATAAGGGTTACGAGCATGACGCATTTCGTGACAAAAAATTTCTAAATATTCCATTACCGTACTTCGAAGCATGTCAACCGCTGTTTAAAATCAATTTTTATGCGATTTTTCTCGTAAAAAAGCGATAATATTCTGACCGGGAAACCCTGTATACGTTCAAAACGAGAGAAAGTCAAAATGGAGTCGACCCGCGCACGCCCGTGCACGCCCCTCCATTCTCAATGTCCTCAGATCGACCACTTACTGATAGCGCTAATGTGTTTCAGCCTGGGGCTCCAAAGCCACGATTCAAATTTCTGGCACCTTCTGAGAGCCTATGGGAGCGTTAGAAAATGTCACGTCATGCCAGAGATCCCCTGTTTTGGTTAGAGATGACAAAGAAGGCCATGAAATGGTCAGAGAGAGCGCTTCCTGTTTGGAATCTTTTCAGGTTTTGGCCTGCCAAATGAGTTCTGTTATACTCACAGACACCATTCAAGCAGTTTTAGAAACTTTAGGGTGTTTTCTATCCAAATCATACAATTATATGCATATTCTAGTTTCTGGGCAGGAGTAATAACCAGATTAAATCAGGTACGTTTTTTATCCGGCCGTGAAAATACTTCCCCCTATCCTAAACAGGTTAAACCGCAGCCGTCAACACAGCAGTTCTTAAAAGAGGAAGTAAACATAGACAAAGCTATATTAAAATTGTCAGTCTAGAGCACCAGTGAAAGGGATTTCGAAATGGGAGAAGTTAGGAGCAATTTATATAAGGACGGTATTTGGTATCATGATAAGTTACCAATACTACCTAAGTCATTGTTTAGAGATGCAGCAAGATTGACACATGGGCAGAGCCATGTGTCAACAGGGGGGATAGTAGAGCAGGTTCGGAAACACTTTGTGGCCTATTGGATAACGAACTACTTAAAATAACATTTTTTATAATAGATAAGTATATTAAATGGGAAGAAGCGGTCCCAACTTACTGGGTGGACACGATTAGGGTAGTTGGTTTACTAGGATCTATCTCTTTAAATAATGGATTACATTTTAGCTGATCAGGTAAACCATATAGAATGCCAGAGTTAGGGAGGCCAGAACAGGTGGACATAGAAGTTGAAGATATACTAACAGAACACATGGTTAACCAAACCCGTATGTCCAAGACTTTGTGTCCAACAGGTGAATTACAGGAGAAGATGATTCACTCAATCCAACCAGGAGACTGGGTGTGGATCCAGTCCCTGAGGAGAAAAGAACTGGAAGCAGCCACGGTGGGAGGGCCCATACCAAGTGTTCCTGGTAATAGCCTTCATGGTGAGAATAGCTGAAAGAGCTACCTGGGTTCATATCACACATTGCGGGAGGGTAAGACACACTGACACTGTCGAACAATCACAGAGTTAGGAGAAGAACCGAATACCAATAATGTTCAGGGGTTACCTCTCTAACGAAGATTCCCTAACCCACCCAATCCTCACTATGTGCGTTCATAGAAGTGAAAGTGTGGGTTGGCCTCTAGCCAGTGATATATTCTCCGGGAGGGGGTGGGGCTTTACAGGGGTACTGGTCAGTCTGAGCTGTCTGATTGTGGGAGTCATATTCCTAATACACCATGAACCACTCGAGAAGTCAGAAAGTGGTAACTTGACCCATAGTGTAGAAGATGAGGAGTTTTTATGGCCTAGGTACAAAAGGTCACTCGATCTGGATAAAAAGGAAGTGAGAGTAGAGTTAGGGAAGGATGTCTCAATAGAGTTCTATGCAGACCAAATGGGGTCCCTAACCTCCTGGCAGTCTAGGACTCGGACTTCATGGGGAAGATATCTGTGTAGATCCCGGTGTAACTCATGGAATCAGGTCATAGCTCACACAGAGAGAGAAGGCTATGTCAATCCACACACCCAATATAGAAACAGATGGAGTATAGTGAAGGCCAGGGTTTTTGACTGCAATCCAGAGCAAGGGAAGTATTGCTTGAAGATAGGAATGACCATTAAAATCATAAAGAAAGATGATTTAGGGTTATGGTATGTTGGCCTTGACCAGACCATTGTCGACACTGCGGTACCATTCCGAGTAGTAGAGGTTAGGACAGGAGATAGTTCTACCGCCAGCCAGAATACCAGTAGTACCCCTGATAAAACGGACATTACCCGTGTAGTCATCCAGAGCCAAGGACCGGTGAGGATAGTTCAGACGAAAGATCTTAAAGGAGTTATTTTAGTGTAAGTAGTCCTGAAGTCAAATTATAGATTATATTAAAAGTAATTATTAGTAATTTAGGAAAATTTGAGCCCCGAGGGAAGTTCAATTTTGATTTATGAAAATGATATTTTACGAATCCTTCTCAGGAGGGCTGTAAGGCAGACTGTTAGTTTTCTTATCAGAACAAGGGCATAAATTCAACAAGAGGAAGTTGCAACTCTGGCAGGAGGAAGTTATCTATTTGGGGAACACTATAACTCAAGAAGGGAGAACACTTAATTCTACCAGAAAGACAGCCATCCTAGAAGCACCTAAACCCCTCAATAAGAAACAAATGATGAGTTTTCTTGGAATGATTAACCTGTTAGGGCTAGGGGGCAGTATTTACACGGCCGGATAAAAAACGTACCCGATTTAATCTGGTTATTACTACTGCCCAGAAACTAGAATATGCATATAATTATTGGCTTTGGATAGAAAACACCCTAAAGTTTCTAAAACTGTTTGAATGGTGTCTGTGAGTATAACAGAACTCATATGGCAGGCAAAAACCTGAGAAGATTCTGTACAGGAAGTACCCTCTCTGACCATTCCTTGGGCTTCTTGGCTCTGTTTATTGAAAACTTAGGATCTTTGCTGTAACATGACACTTCCTACGGCTCCCATAGGCTCTCAGAACCAGGGAAAAGCTGAATGATGTAATTCCAGCCCCTGGCTGAAAAACATTAGCGCCTTTGGTAAGTGGTCTATCAGAGGACTATCAGACTGAGGCGCATGCACGGGACGACACCATGTTTTTATTTTCTCTCTCTTTGTACTAAAACACAGATTCCCGGTCGGAATATTATCGCTTTTTTACGAGAAAAATGGCATAAAAATTGATTTTAAACAGCGGTTGACATGCTTCGAAGTACGGTAATGGAATATTTAGAATTTTTTTGTCACGAAACGCGTCGGGCGCATCACCCTTCTTTACCCTTTCGGATAGTGTCTTGAACGCACGAACAAAACGCCGCTCTTTGGATATAACTATGGATTATTTTGAACCAAACCAACATTTGTTATTGAAGTAGAAGTCCTGGGAGTGCATTCTGACGAAGAACAGCAAAGGTAATCTAACTTTTCTAATAGTAAATCGGAGTTTGGTGAGGGCTAAACTTGGTGGGTGTCTAAATAGCTAGCCCGTGATGCCGGGCTATCTACTTAGAATATTGCAAAATGTGCTTTCACCGAAAAGCTATTTTAAAATCGGACACCTCGATTGCATAAAGGAGTTCTGTATCTATAATTCTTAAAATAATTGTTATGTTTTTTGTGAACGTTTATCGTGAGTAATTTAGTAAATTCACCGGAAGTGTTCGGTGGGAATGCTAGTTCTGAACGTCACATGCTAATGTAAAAAGCTGTTTTTTTGTCACGGTTGTCGTCTGTAATGGAGGACCAAGGCGCAGCGGAAGTGTGGATACTCATATTTTATTTCCCCAACAAAAGGAGTAAAGCATCCACCGGAAAACAAAAAAACCACGACAGCAGCAGCAACAGTTTGCAGGCTTAAAAACCACAGTGCAAAACAATTCCCCACAACCCCAAAGACAAACACACACACCTATATAGGACTTCCAATCAAAGGCAACTATACACACCTGCCTTCAATTGGAAGTCCCAATCATCAACCCAACATTTAACAAACACAAACCTGCCACGTCCTGACCCCAAAACTAAAACACTAGCTCCATCTGCTAGTCAGGACGTGACATTTTTGATATAAATATGACCTTGATTGAACAAAACATGCATGTATTGTATAACATAATGTCCTAGGAGTGTTATCTGATGAAGATCATCAAAGGTTATTGCTGCATTTAGCTGTGGTTTTGTTTTTTGTGACATTATATGCTAGCTTGAAAAATG
The DNA here is from genome assembly GCF_901001165.1 of Salmo trutta. Taxonomy (NCBI): domain Eukaryota; kingdom Metazoa; phylum Chordata; class Actinopteri; order Salmoniformes; family Salmonidae; genus Salmo; species Salmo trutta. The sequence goes on along the minus strand of NC_042971.1, from coordinate 1,920,064 downwards.
GGTGTCTGATTATTTCTGGCTGGGTACTCTGCTGACATAATCTAATGTTTTGCTTTCACTGTAAAGCCTTTTTGAAATCGGACAGTGTGGTTAGATTAAGGAGAGTCTTGTCTTTAAAATGGTGTAAAATAGTCATATGTTTGAAAAATGGAAGTTTTCGGATTTTCGAGGACTTTGTATTTCGCGCCACCCCCATCATTGGAAATTGGAGCAGGTGTTCCGCTAGCGGAACGTCTTGATGTAAGAAGAAGTGATTGAGGTGGAGACTTGGTTTGGGGATTCCAACCTATGGCTGGAATGGATTCAGTATACAGCTAGATCAGTAGCTAAAGAAGAAGGTTATGCCTGCGCAACAGCCAAACTTCAGTTGACAACCATCCCCTTTCTACTCGATGGAATTAATTTACCAAGGGGAATGGCCTGTATGGCAAAGCTGTTCATGAAGGCAAGGAAGCCAGACAGTTGCACTGATCTGAATTATCTGTATCCTATGTGCCCATTAGATCCAGACTTCCCCCTTTCACAGTCGCAGGAGGAGACTATTATTGCATGGCTCGACACAACACACACGGATGGAACGTAGGGGAAGTAAGAACATGCAATAGGACAGAGAATGTTACAACTGACGAGACAATGAGGGACCTGACTGGGTGGTTGAGTTCCGAGGACTTCAGTAAGATAAAAAGGCAGAGAGCGGATGTCTGGTGGTTGTGTGGAGGGATGAAGCTGTGGCCAAACCTGCCTGCAAATTGGACTGGTATTTGTGCATTGGTACAGTTAGGCATGCCCTTCACCCTTATACAACACAAAGACCTAGTGCCAGGTGAAAGAGAGGGGAGGAGTGCTCTGTCAGGGTCCTTTGATGATAGAATTTACATTGATAGCATTGGGGTTCCAAGGGGGGTGCCTGATGAGTTTAAAGCTAGGAATCAGATATGGGCTGGATTGGAATTAAGTCTTTTTTGGTGGTCGACTCTCAATAAAAATGTGGATTGGATAAATTACATTTATTATAACCAACAGCGTTTCATCAACTATACCAGAGAGGCAATTCAAGGGTTAGCAGAACAGACAGCTGCGACCACTTTGATGGTATTGCAGAATAGAATAGCTTTGGATATGCTTCTGGCTGAAAAGGGTGGTGTGTGTGTGATGTTCGGATCTGAATGCTGTACTTTCATCCCTGAGAACACAGCTCCAGATGGATCATTGACCAAGGCCCTGGTCGGTCTAAACAATTTAGCTCAGGAGTTAGCAGAAAATTCCGGGGTGGACACGGCACTCACGGGATGGTTTGATAGTACGTTCGGAAAATGGAAAAAGGTTGTAATCACTGTGTTGTGGGCTGCTTTCACCTGTATGACTGTGTTGATATTATGTGGTTGTTGTTTGGTCCCTTGTGCGAGAGGTCTCATTTCCAGGGCTCTGGAGAGATCGATGACGGAGCAGATGGTGAGATACGGACCGATTCCAAGTTCAGACCAGTGGGATGACAAATACCTACCGCCGAGCCTGGTGGAGGATTCATTCAATTACGAGGTGCCAATGTTAGACGAGACGATCTTTAACCTGTTACGGATAGGGGGCAGTATTTTCACGGCTGGATAAAAAACGTACCCGATTTAATCTGATTATTAGTCCTGCCCAGAAACTAGAATATGCATATAATTATTAGCTTTGGAGAGAAAACACTCCAAAGTTTCTGAAACTGTTTGAATGGTGTCTGTGAGTATAACAGAACTCCTATGGCAGGCAAAAACCTGAGATGCTTCTGTTCAGGAAGTACCCTGTCTGAACATTTCTTGCCCTTCTTTATTATCTCTATCGTTTACAAAGGATCTCTGCTCTTACGTGACACTTCGCACGTCAACAATGGAGTCTCAGTGCCCGGGAAAAAGAGGAATGACGTAATTCAAAGCCCTGGCTGAAGCACAGGAGAGCAAGAGCTGAGTGGTCACTCGATGGACTAAGCCTTAGGCGCGTGACCCGCCCCGCCCCCGGCTTTCGGTTTTTTCCTCAGTTTACAGACAGGCAGATTCCCGGTCGGAATATTATCGCTTCTCTACGAGATAAATTGCATAAAAATTGGTTTTAAACAGCGGTTGACATGCTTCGAAGTACGGTAATGGAATATTTAGAAATTTTTTGTCATATTTTGCGTCATGCTCGTGGCCGAGATTTAGCGTTGGGATAGTGTCTAGAAAGCACGAACAAAACGTCGCTGTTTGGATATAACGATGGATTATTTGGGACCAAACCAACATTTGTTATTGAAGTAGAAGTCCTGGCAGTGTATTCTGACAAAGAACAAGCAAGGTAAGAACATTTTTCTTATAGGAAATGTGATTTTGGTGAAGGCTAAACTTGCAGGGTGTCTAAATAGCTAGCCCTGTAATGCCGGGCTATGTACTTAGATTATTGCAAAATGTGCTTCATCCGAAAAGCTATTTTAAAATCGGACATATCGAGTGCATAGAGGAGTTCTGTATCTATAATTCTTAAAATAATTGTTATGCTTTTTGTGAACGTTTATCGTGAGTAATTTAGTAAAATCACCGGAAGTGTTCGGTGGGAATGCTAGTTCTGAACGTCACATGCTAATGTAAAAAGCTGGTTTTTTATATAAATATGAACTTGATTGAACAGACATGCATGTATTGTATAACATAATGTCCTAGGTGTGTCATCTGATGAAGATTATCAAAGGTTAGTGCTGCATTTAGCTGTGGTTTGGGTTTATGTGACATGATATGCTAGCTTGAAAAATGGGTGTCTGAATATTTCTGGCTGGGTACTCTGCTGACATATTCTAATGTTTTGCTTTCGCTGTAAAGCCTTTTTGAAATCGGACAGTTTGGTTAGATAAAGGAGAGTCTTGTCTTTAAATAGCTGTAAAATAGTCATATGTTTGAAAAATGGAAGTTTTCGATTTTAGAGGAGTTTGAATTTCGCGCCCCGCCCATCATTGGATATTGGAGCAATCGTTCCGCTAGCGGAACGTGTAGATGTAAGAGGTTTTAACCTCTCTGGCGCATGTGGGACGAACTCGTCCCACCTACGTAACAGCCACTGAAATCCAGTGGCGCGATTTTTGAATCGTTAGAAATAATATTACTTCAATTTCTCAAACATATGACTATTTTACAGCTATTTAAAGACAAGAATCTCGTTAATCTAACCCCACTGTCCGATTTCAAAAAGGCTTTACAACGAAAGCAAAACATTAGATTATGTCAGCAGAGTGCCCAGCCAGAAATACTCAGACACCCATTTTTCAAGCTAGCATATCATGTCACATAAACCCAAACCACAGCTAAATGCAGCACTAACCTTTTATGATCTTCATCAGATGACACACCTAGGACATTGTGTTATACAATACATGCATGTCTGTTCAATCAAGTTCATATTTATATCAAAAAACAGCTTTTTACATTAGCATGTGACGTTCAGAAAAAGCATAACCCCCGCAAACTTCCGGGGAATTTACTAACAGTTTGCTAAATTACTCACGATAAACGTTCACAAAAAGCATAACAATTATTTTAAGAATTATAGATACATTACTCCTCTATGCACTCGATATGTCCGATTTTAAAATAGCTTTTCGGATGAAGCACATTTTGCAATAATCTAAGTACATAGCCCGGCATCACAGGGCTAGCTATTTAGACACACACCCAGGTCAGCCTCCACCAAAATCACATTTCCTATAAGAAAAATGTTCTTACCTTGCTTGTTCTTCGTCAGAATACACTGCCAGGACTTCTACTTCAACAACAAATGTTGGTTTGGTCCCAAATAATCCATCGTTATATCCAAACAGCGACGTTTTGTTCGTGAGTTCAAGACACTATCAGAATGCTTCATCACGGTGTCGCGCATGGCGCATTGGCGTGACAAAAAATGTCTAAATATTCCATTACCGTACTTCGAAGCATGTCAACCGCTGTTTAAAACCAATTTTTATGCCATTTAACTCGTAGAAAAGTGATAATATTCCGACCGGAATATGCATTGAGCCTAAACAGCCGAATAAAATTTCTCCTCAGGAGCGAATCGTGCACGCGCCTCATTCAAAGGTCCTCTGAGCCGTCACTTGCCAAAGCCGATAATGTGTTTCAGCCTGAGGCTGCCTCGTTAACCTTCAGTTATTTCCCGGGTTCTGAGAGCCTATCGGAGCCCTGGGAATTGTCACGTTACAGCTAAGATCCTTACTTTTCAATAAACAGATGCAAGACGCACGACTCCTTGTCAGACAGGGTACTTCCTGCTTGAAACCTTGTCAGGTTTTTGCCTGCCATAGGAGTTCTGTTATACTCACAGACACCATTCAAACAGTTTTAGAAAATTCAGAGTGTTTTCTATCCAAACCTGAACAATAATATGCATATTCTAGCTTCTGAGTTGGTGTAGGAGGCAGTTAAAAATGGGCACATATTTTTTCCAAAATTCTCAATACTGCCCCCTATCCCAAAAAGGTTAATGTTTAGGAAGACTGTTTCTCTAAATGAAGGTCATAGCAAAAATCCTAATCCGAAGAGTTATGACTGGACATAGGCTTAGAACAGTCATTAATAAGTATGTAATGAAAATACATGTATTCGTTTTCTTTGATCTAGTTTGATTTTGTGTGACATTTCTGAATCCAATAAAAATAGATGTGTTATAGTGTATGTGAAATATTTAGCCAATAGGGTGGATTGTAATGGAAATAATATGATTAAAGGTTTGACTAAATGATTTCACCCTGAAAAGGTATAACCGAGTGATTATAAGATGAATGTACTAATGTGTGTGTGTCGGAAAAGTTGAAGCTTAATGATTTAGCAATGTAAGCAACCAGACAGCAGACAACATGTGACCACTGTGAAACTGATAACAGGAAGAAGGTCTCCCCACCCAGGGAGGGGAGAAACCTTTAGGCTTGCAGTAGATTATGTAACATGGGGCAGGATATGATAAGCAATGTATGAGATGGACAAGACTTGTAAATAAGCATTGACAGTGTTAAAGAAGAGGAGGGGCATTTGGAAGGGGTATGACCAAATGTCAGGTATAAAAGGCTGTGTACATTGTATGATATTCAGAGCACTCGTAAATAAACATTCTGACCAATTGTAGGCTGGCTCTTCGTCTGCTTCATTCAACCAGAATCTTACACCCTCTGGGGGGCAGACTGAGTAGTTTAATTGAAGTTCGGTTTATAAACATTGGGAACAGAATTCCCATTACAGAAGGTAGAAACTAGGGCCTGTAGGACCTGCCTTGTTGATAGTGTTGTTAAGAAGGTAGAGCAGGGCTTTATTATGGACAGACTTCTCCCCATCTTAGCTACTGTCATATCAATATGTTTTGACCATGGCAGTTTACAATCCAGGGTTACTCCAAGCAGTTTAGTCACCTCAACTTGCTCAATTTCCACATTATTCATTACGAGATGAAAAGGTGAGCAGTACACGTCTATGAAATTAGAGCATGAACAGTGTGAGGACCGTTAAAATGTCTTAGGGCTAGGGGGCAGTTTTCGGAAGTTCGGAGAGTCTGGCGAGCCCAAAGTAAAATGCCTGTTACTCAGGCCCAGAAGCTATGCATATAATTGGTAGATTTGGAAAGAAAACACTCTGACGTTTCCAAAATTGTTAAAATAATGTCTGTGAGTATAACAGAACAGATATGGCAGGCGAAAACCCGAAGAAAATCCGACCAAAAAATGTATAAATAAAATCACAGGCTCATATTTTGTAAAGCTATTGAAAACTCCTATGTCCGTCACCCAGATTGCAATTCATAATAGCTTCCACTAGATGTCAACAGTATTTATTCAAGGTTTTGAGGCTTCTATTTTGAAAAATAAATAAATATTTACACTTTCAGTGAGCTGACTGCTTGGGTCACATCAGTGTTTTTGCGCGCGATGGAGAGGGTGCACACTTGCGAATTTGGCATTCCTATTGAACACAGTACTTTCCGTATGAAATATTATAGTTTATTTACATTTTAGACAACCTGAGGATGATATAGACACGTTATTTGACTTGCTTGGACGAAATTTACTGGTAGCTTTTAGAACTTCTTTGTCTGCATGTTGAAGGAGTGGATTTCTGAAGTCATGGCGCCTGCTAAACAGACTATTTTGGGATATAAAAAAGGACTTTATCGAACAAAACGACCATTCGTTGTGTAGCTGGGACCCTTGGGAATGCAAACAGAGGAAGATCTTCAAAGGTAAGTGATTTATTTTATCGCTATTTGGGATTCTGTGACGCCTGTGCAAGTTTGGAAAATATGTTATTGTGGGGTGCTGTCCTCAGATAATCGAAAGCTATTCTTTCACCGTAAAGCCTTTTTGAAATCTGACAACGCAGTTCGATTGCCAAGATTCTAAGCTTTTAAATGATTTATGACACTTGTAGTTTCATAAATGTTTAATATATTTATATTTTGAATTTGGCGCTCTGCAATTTCACCGGATGTTGTCGTAGGTGTTTCGCTAGCGGTCCGCGAGCCCTAAGAGTTATTAAAATCATGTGCCCTGATTTAGTTCAAACTGGTTCCATCAGTGCCCTTACAAAACCTTTTACAACTGATTCATCACTGTCATACCTTATAGGGTCCAGAGTTTTACTGGTCAGGTCAACAGATAAGGGCAAACTGTTCCCATCATAGCCCTTGCAAAACCTTTTTACAACTGACTCATCACTGTCATACCTTATAGGGTCCAGAGATTTCCTGGTTAGGTCAACAGATAAGGACAAACTCTGGGCCCCAGGGTAAAAAATTGCCCCCCCCCACTCTGGGACCTATGGTTGCCACCAGTCTGCTTGCCGTTCTCAGTTATCGTCAGGTACTGTATGTGGATGATCAGGGCTTTATTCAGAAATAGTTTTTTTGGCTACTTTGATTTGCCAAGTGGGCGAGATGTGAACTCCGTGTTTATTTTCATGGACAAACTTGAAGTTCTAACCTACGATGGCTCAGCTTCAAGGGAACGTATCTGCTGTTTGTATTTCCAGCTGAGTCCCCTCCTGTTCTATGATTTAACAAGTGATGACCATTCCACTACCATTGTCAACTACCTCCTCACATGAACTGGAAGCCACGTCTCATGTGGCCCACTCATCTACTGGCACATTGTAACGCCCTGGCCATAGAGAGGGGTTTTTGTTCTTTATTTTGGTTAGGCCAGGGTGTTACATTGGGTGGGCGTTCTATGTTCCTTTTTCTATGTTTTTGTATTTCTTTGTTTTGGGCCGTGTGTGGCTCCCAATCAGGCACAGCTGAAGTTCGTTGTTGCTGATTGGGAGTCACACATAAGGAGCATGTTTTTCCTTTGGGTTTTGTGGGTTTTCTGTGTAGAGTTAATCCTGACAGGACTGTTTTGCTATCATCTTTGGTTTATTTTTGTAGTGTTGTCTTTTTTCAATTAAAATTCTAAAGATGAACACATCCTCCACTGCACCTTGGTCTAATTCTGACGACAGCCGTTACAAAGATCCTAGATTATAATGAATCAGATTACATGGAGAGGAGGGGACCTGATCCTAGATCATAATGAATCAGATTACATGGAGAGGGGGGACCTGATCCTAGATCATAATGAATCAGATTACATCGAGAGGGGGGACCTGATCCTATATCATAATGAATCAGATTACATCGAGAGGGGGGACCTGATCCTAGATCATAATGAATCATATTACATGGAGAGGAGGGGACCTGATCCTAGATCATAATGAATCAGATTACATGGAGAGGGGGGACCTGATCCTAGATCATTGTTGCGTCAAAAGACAGGTATTGACATTCAAGGCGTTCTGATTTCAAAGATAAAACACCAGCAGGGGGCGAAAGAGTGTATGCATTGTGGAACCCATCATTAGCTTGTGTTTCCCTGGGGAACATATATACTGGTGCACCTTTGTGATAGCAGGTGGTGAAATGTTTGGTGGAAAAGCATTTCACTGGAAGTCCTTCACGGAAGAGGAGACTCATCCATACACATTCAGCTCATTTAGGATTCTGGAGACTCAACCGGTAGGCACATGGACATTGTTGTGTAAAATTGTTGCAACTTAGGTGTTTATTTGTGTTGAGAATTGAGACCAATTGTCTAATTTAGTATATAGTATAATTTAGATAATGTGACTACATTGAGATTATGTATTTAATTTGAAATGACTTTACTTGAAGTAATGTATATTTATTTTTGTGTTTTGCCTTTAAAGGTTATCAACCTAATTAACTAATTATCAAGCTAACTAAAGAACTAATTAACTAACTAACTGACTAAAGAAATAAAAGAAGTTAGAAGAAAATTGAGTTGTCCCTTGCGTCCTTCAGTCCTTAAAGGCCTTTTTCAAGTTTGGGCAAAGAGCTGCAGTGTGAACCATACACAACTTGACAGTTGATAACCGCGTGGCAGTGAAGACAAAAGGATTAACGGCCTGAAGTCAGGAAAGCTGTCGTCGCAGAGAGGAATATTGACTGACATCTCAACATGGCGGAGGAAGCTCTTGGAATAACAGTGAAGGAGCTGAAGCAAAAAAGAACTTTAGCTAAAAGCACTTTTACCAAGCAGGCGAACTTCCTCAGCAGAGTTGCAAAGCACATGACTAAAAGAGAACTACAAGAGGAGTTCAAGAAGCTCAAGTCGGAGGCGAGGACGGTCAGTGAGACAAATGACGAGTACAGGGCTGGCCTTCTGGCAGACATTGAAGCTGGAACCGATGAGGGTGAAGAAGCTGAACTGAGCAAGGAGAAGCAGAATGAAGTTGAGAAGACGTTCCAAGAATGCGAAGCACGATTGGATGAGGTCAGGGAGATGGTCCAGTCCAATCTATGGCCTAGATATGGCGAAAATGAGGTGAAGTCTGCAATCCATGAAGCCGAGACAGCCTGTGATGGAGTTGCTGAGATACCTGTTACCGCTATAAACAGAGATGGCTTTGAGCTACGGTGGGATAGTGTGGAAACACAAGTCCAAAATGCAATCGCAAGCCTAGCAGAGTGGGAGATGTGGATTCCGGTGGCAGAAAAGGAAAGGCTCGGAGGGAGAGTGAAGGATCTGAAGGCATTCGGCAACAACCTTGAAGCAAGGAGGGCAGGATTTCTCACAGCACAAAGAATTGCAGAAGAGGAGAGAGTCGGAGGGAGAGTGCCGCAGGTGCCCATGGCAGCTCCACAACCGACACTGAGGATAAAGCCAATCTGTCTACCCAAGTTCAGTGGGTATAAAAGGAACTTCCATCGATGGAGAAGAGACTGGGAGAGTCTGCAAAAGCAGGGGGAACCAACAGGCTCAGTCGAGGTAAAGAGGATCCAACTCATTGACAGTATAGATGAGAGGATATGCAGAGGCCTCCGTTTGTCTTCCTACAACACTGCTGAGGACATGTTCAGGGTGCTGGAGAACAGATATGGAAACAAGTCTACAATTGCCTTGGAGATAATGGAGGATCTGGAGAAAATTCCTGCTTTAAGGGCAAATCAGCCTAGGAAAGTTATCGACATGATCCAAACTATAGAGAAGGCCCTGGATGACCTCACGGAGCTTGGAAACACAGGAGCCATCAACAACCCTCTAGTGATCAGATCCATAGAAAGCAAGTTACCTGACGACATCAAGAGGGAGTGGCTTGTCTTCATGGTTAACCTCTCTGGGGTATGTGGGACGATTTCGTCCCACCTACGTAACAGCTACTGGAATTCCAGTGGCGCGATTTCTGAATCGTTAGAAATACTATAACTTCAATTTCTCAAACATATGACTATTTCACAGCTATTTAAAGACAAGAATCTCGTTAATCTAACCCCACTGTCCGATTTCAAAAAGGCTTTACAACGAAAGCAAAACATTAGATTATGTCAGCAGAGTGCCCAGCCAGAAAAAATCTGACACCCATTTTTCAAGCTAGCATATCATGTCACATAAACCCAAACCACAGCTAAATGCAGCACTAACCTTTGATGATCTTCATCAGATGACACACCTAGGACATTGTGTTATACAATACATGCATGTCTGTTCAATCAAGTTCATATTTATATCAAAAACCAGCTTTTTACATTAGCATGTGACGTTCAGAAAAAGCATAACCACCGCAAACTTCCGGGGAATTACTAACAGTTTGCTAAATTACTCACGATAAACGTTCACAAAAAGCATAACAATTATTTTAAGAATTATAGATACATTACCCCTCTATGCACTCGATATGTCCGATTTTAAAATAGCTTTTCGGATGAAGCACATTTTGCAATAATCTAAGTACATAGCCCGGCATTACAGGGCTAGCTATTTAGATACCCACCCAGGTCAGCCTCCACCAAAATCAAATTTCCTATAAGAAAAATGTTCTTACCTTGCTTGTTCTTCATCAGAATACACTGCCAGGACTTCTACTTCAATAACAAATGTTGGTTTGGTCCCAAGTAATCCATCGTTATATTCCAACAGCGACGTTTTGTTCGTGAGTTCTAGACACTATCAGAATGCTTATTCACGGTCCCACGCGTGGCGCATTGGCGTGTCAAAAATGTCTAAATATTCCATTACCGTACTTCGAAGCATGTCAACCGCTGTTTAAAACCAATTTTTATGCCATTTATGTCGTAGAGAAGTGATAATATTCCGACCGGGAGTATGCATTGAGCCTAAACAGCCGAATACAATTTCTCCTCAGAAGCGACTCATGCACGCGCATCATTCAAAGGTCCTCTCAGCATCCACTTACAAAAGGCGATAATATGTTTCAGCCTGAGGCTCCCTCGTAAACCTTCAGGGTTTTCGCGGGCTCTGAGAGCCTATTGGAGCCCTGGGAATTGTCACGTTACAGCTAAGATCCTTACTTTTCAATAAAAAGATGCAAGACGCACGACTCCTTGACAGACAGGGTACTTCCTGCTTGAAACCTTGTCAGGTTTTTGCCTGCCATAGGAGTTCTGTTATACTCACAGACACCATTCAAACAGTTTTAGAAAATTCAGAGTGTTTTCTATCCAAACCTGAACAATAATATGCATATTCTAGCTTCTGAGTTGGTGTAGGAGGCAGTTAAAAATGGGAACATATTTTTTCCAAAATTCTCAATACTGCCCCCTAGCCCAGACAGGTTAATCCGAGGAATAATGTCACACCAGATAATCACTTTGAGAACCTTCTTAAATTCCTGAAAACACAAGAGGAAATTCTTGAAAAACTGGAGCAGCTGGGAGTGAGTGAAAGGCCAGAAAAGAGAAATGCTTGCATGGAGAGGAAATATGCGTCCACGCGGTCCACAATGAAAGGAGGCTGTGTTGTGTGTGGTGATGAAAAGCACAGAGAAAAAATATTATTTTGCAAGCGTTTCAAGGAACTGAAGCCAGTGGAAAAGTTGGCTGCTGTAGAAAAGCTGGGGGCCTGCAAGAGGTGCTTGGTCTGTCATGGAGAAGATGATGAATGCAAAGAGACATACCTGTGCAGGAACAGAAACTGTAAAAAGGACCACCATTTCTTTCTATGCCTGAAGGGAGACTTCAGGAGGAGTGACTCAGAAAGAAGACAATTCAATGTGAGAACGCGGACTGAGGAGCAGGAAGAATTTGTATCTAAACTCTCCCCAGAGATGGCGGACAAATTCAAGAGAGCGTTCACCAATATCACCGCAAAGACAAACTGTGGTGAAAAGACCCAGCTTGGAGAGATTGTGTCAAGTGCAGTAGAAGAATTGCCAGTTATTCTAATGCTGCTCGAGGTAACTGCCAATGCAGGACAAAAAATTGGAACCCTGATCGACTTGGCATCGGACACAAATTATATCACCCACAGAGCTGCCAGGAGATTAAATCTTCAAAGTGAAAACATCACTTTAGTCGTCCATGGAGTTGGGGGGATGGCCATGAAGGTTAAAACCAGAAGATATCTCCTCAGAGTGAGGGTCAAAATGCCTAGAGGCACAGAAAGAGCCCATGAGCTTGTCTGCCATGGTTTGAATGAAATTGCCAGCATCCACAGAGTCATCAAACCTGAGCAACTCAAGAAGTTCTTCCCAGAAGTCAGTCTAGGAGATCTGAGGAGACCGGAGAGCATTGAGCTACTGATAAGCCACCGCGAAGGAAGACTTGCTCCGCAAAGAGTGAAGGTGATTGGAGACCTTGTCTTATGGGAGAGCCCGCTAGGAAAGATTGTTGGTGGAGCACATCCAGATCTGTTTGAAGAAGTCGATATGGCCGCGCACAGGTCTGGAACGCACTTTGCTCGATCCATGAGAGCAACCGCTGTCAAGTATCAAGAGATAACTAAAACACAAGAGTTCACAGCTGAAACCAAAAGCACAGTTGCTCGCAGAGAGTTCTTGGATTGGTGGAAATGGGATAGCATTGGAGCAGCTTGCGAACCGAAGTGTGGAGGATGCCGGTGCGGCAATTGTCAACCAGGAGGCAAGGAAATGACTCTGAGTGAGGAAAGGGAGCTGGAGATCATAAGGAAAGGCCTCACCTACATCAAAGCAGATGCCCACAGTGATAAACCGCACTGGGACACAAAATACCCCTGGATTCAAGATCCAAGTTCCCTTCCTTACAACAGGAGTGGGGTTGAAGCCACCTTCTTAAGAACAGAAAAACAACTCAAGAAAGAGCCAGAGTGGAAAATAGCCTACACAGCTCAAGTGCATGAAATGGTGGAGAGAAGAGCAGCAAAGAAACTCACCAAAGAGATGATTGCCAGCTGGAAAGGACCAGTATGGTATGTCAGCCACTTGGTGGCGCCAAACCCACACTCTGTCACAACACCTGTGCGACTGGTATGGAACAGCAGCCAGAAGTTTAAAGGGGTCAGCATGAATGACCTGCTGCTGAAAGGGCCTGATGTCCTCAATCACATCCGAGCAGTACTACTCAGGTTCAGAAGAGGTGTCCATGCTGCTCTTGGCGACATCAGGAAGATGTACAATTCGGTGTGGTTAGAAAACCTGGAGATGCATCTCCACAGATTTCTCTGGAGAAACACTGAGGAGGAAGAGATTGAAGAGTATGCCATCACCAGAGTCAACATTGGCGATCGACCAGCAGGGTGCATTGCACAACTGGCCATGAGAGAGACAGCAAAACTGCCCATGTTCGCTCACCTGGAGGAGGAACGTAGGATCCTTGAAGAGGATGCCTATGTCGATGACATCCTGACTTCCCATAATGACTTACAAAAGCTGGACAAGGACACCAAAGGAGTTGAAGAGATCCTGAGGACAGGCGGATTCTTCCTCAAACCCTGGGTCCGGTCAGGCCAAAGTGGGAGGCAGGAGATCGTACCAGGAGAACAAGGAGCGGTGTCAGGGACAGTACTTATTCTCCCAAACCAGATGAGGAAAGGAGACAATAAAGCCCTTGGAGTTGGATACCTTGTTGAAGAGGACAAACTGTACCTTATGACTTCAATCAATTTCTCAAAGAGGAAAAAGAAGATGAGAGTTGGACAAAATCTCCTTGAAGAAGAGGTGAGAGGGAAAACTCCAAACCCACTGACGAGAAGAGAACTGCTAAGCCAAGTAGCTAGCCTGTATGACCCAATAGGCCTCGTCACACCTGCCAAACAAAAGGGTGCCATTCTTGTCAGAAAGGCGTTTCAAGAAGCTGGAGGCAAAACTCTGACCCGAAACACGTGGGACAAACCTCTGTCTGAACAATTGAGAGAAGAAGCCATCAAACTGTTTGAGGAGTACACACGTCTTAGCCAAATCACCTTCCACAGAAGCCTCACACCAGTCAACTGGATTGGTAAACCTTGGGGAATAACATTCTCTGACGGAAGTGAGAAGAGCTATGGAGCCGTAGTGTACTTCAGATGGGAAACCGAGCAAGGCATCCAAGTCAGGTTGGTTGAGTCCAAAGCAAAACTCACACCTTTGGACAAAAAGGGGGAGGCAGTGAAAGCTGAAATCTGCGGTGCTGTCTGCGCAGCACGACTTCGAAAGTACGTTGAAAAACACAGTCGTATAGAAATTGAACGATGGCTCCATCTGCTGGACAGTCAAACTGTGGTGGGAGCTATCCAGAGAGACAGTTATGGGTATCAATCTTTCTTCGCGAACAGAGTTGGAGAGATCCAGAAATCCACATCTGTCGAAGACTGGTGGTGGATCCCGGGAGGCCTGAACAGTGCTGACATCATAACAAGGGGGGCAGCCCCGGAAGACCTCCAAGAAGATTCCATGTGGCAAAATGGACCAGCGTTCCTGCGGCAACCCATGGAAGAGTGGCCACAGAAGTCAGCCAAAGAAATTGCAGCTTATGCCAAGGAAGGCATAAACAAACTTCAAAGGAAATATTTCTCTGCAGCACTGACCAGAGCGCAGGCCAAGAGAAACAAGAATGATGTACTTCCTGAAGTGGGAGTTCAGAAGGAAAGTCAGAGTGATGCACAGCAAAGCAGGCAAAATAACCCAGATGAACTTAAGACTAAGATCCGAAGACCACCAGCTGGCTCTGCGGTGACAAAACTGATTGACATCAGGAAATTCAGCAGCCTGACCAGGCTGATCCGAGTCATTGCCTGGGTTTGGAGAGCTGCAACGAAATGGAAAGAAGTGTTGACCAGGAATTCAGCCTCAGATAAACCAAAGTGGGAGGAAATTCTTTCAACAAACTGGAAGTCCAGAGGCAAACAAGCTGTACTCACTGTTGGGGAGTGTGAAGATGCACTAAGAGACCTGTTCCTTGCAGCTCAAGAAGGTATAACCTTTCAAGGCACCACTCTCAACAGACTCGCTGTTTACAGAGATGAAGAGACTGGGCTCTTGGTTTGTGGAGGGAGGTTCAAGATCTTTGATGAGGACGAGACTGCTGTACCAATTCTACCATATGAGGCATGGATATCCACTCTCCTAGCCCAAGAGGCTCATGATGCAAACAATGAAGAAATAGCAGGTACACTCCTCCGGATGAGGAAGAAAGCCTGGGTGATAAAAGGCCGGAAGCTGGCAAAAAGAGAGTTGACAACTGTGTGGTGTGCAGAAAGGCTAGGGCCAGAAAGTGCCAACAGATCATGAGTGACCTTCCACCCGAGCGTATAACACCAGCCAGACCATTTGAGTATACAACAGTGGACTTATTTGGACCATATGAAGTCAAGGACGAGGTGAGAAAGAAAGTCAAGCTCAAGGTGTGGGGAATTGTCTTCTGCTGTATGGCATCCAGAGCTATACACACAGATGTTGTCAGTGACCAGTCAACTGAAGGCTTCTTACTGGCCTACCAAAGATTCACGGCACTGAGAGGGCATCCAAAGAAACTCTGGTCAGATCCTGGAAAGAACTTTGTGGGTGCCAGACCTGCCCTCAAAGAGCTCTACCACTTCCTGGATCAACAAATTACATCTGAGCTTGAAAATGAAGCTTCAAAGCATGGAACAGAGTGGAGCTGGAAGATCCACCCAGCAGACTCCCCTCACAGGAATGGTGCTGCAGAAGCAGCTGTTCGCACTGTGAAGCGGGCCTTGCACAATATGAGAGGCGAAGGACTCTTCACATGGAGTGAGTTTCAAACATTTATGTTCATGGCTGCTAACCTTGCCAATGAAAGGCCCATAGATGCCAGGACTCAGAGCCGGGAGGACTGCATAGAATACATCAGCCCTAATTCTCTTCTGCTTGGAAGGACTGGACCTAGCGGAGACTTAGGAAGCTTTGAGTTTGAAGACTACTCCTACAAACGGTTAAGAGTCATTCAAGCAGAAGTTAACTGGTTCTGGAGGAAGTGGAGTCAGTTGGCTGGACCTAACCTGTTTGTGAGGAGTAAGTGGCACACAAAGCAGCGAAACGTGGCCGTTGGAGACGTCGTCTGGCTTGCAGACCAGAACGCTTTGAGGAGTCAACGCTGACAAGGAGGGCATTGTGAGAGATGCAAATATACGAACCTTCCCAAGTTATCCCATCTCAACTTTGAAGCATGTTTGTGGAGACAAAGCAAAGAAACGTTCAACCAAAATCCCTGCTACAATTCTTCACAGGGACGTCAGGCGATTGGTTGTGTTATTACCTGTAGAAGAGCAGAAGTAAAGCCATCGAAGATGGAGCCGATGTGACCTCCTTGGGTTCAAGAACCAGGAGATCAAGTGGGAGGTGTTGCGTCAAAAGACAGGTATTGACATTCAAGGCGTTCTGATTTCAAAGATAAAACACCAGCAGGGGGCGAAAGAGTGTATGCATTGTGGAACCCATCATTAGCTTGTGTTTCCCTGGGGAACATATATACTGGTGCACCTTTGTGATAGCAGGTGGTGAAATGTTTGGTGGAAAAGCATTTCACTGGAAGTCCTTCACGGAAGAGGAGACTCATCCATACACATTCAGCTCATTTAGGATTCTGGAGACTCAACCGGTAGGCACATGGACATTGTTGTGTAAAATTGTTGCAACTTAGGTGTTTATTTGTGTTGAGAATTGAGACCAATTGTCTAATTTAGTATATAGTATAATTTAGATAATGTGACTACATTGAGATTATGTATTTAATTTGAAATGACTTTACTTGAAGTAATGTATATTTATTTTTGTGTTTTGCCTTTAAAGGTTATCAACCTAATTAACTAATTATCAAGCTAACTAAAGAACTAATTAACTAACTAACTGACTAAAGAAATAAAAGAAGTTAGAAGAAAATTGAGTTGTCCCTTGCGTCCTTCAGTCCTTAAAGGCCTTTTTCAAGTTTGGGCAAAGAGCTGCAGTGTGAACCATACACAACTTGACAATCATAATGAATCAGATTACATGGAGAGGGGAGACCTGATCCTATATCATAATGAATCAGATTACATCGAGAGGGGGGACCTGATCCTAGATCATAATGAATCATATTACATGGAGAGGGGGGACCTGATCCTAGATCATAATGAATTAGTTTACATGGAGAGAGGGGGACCTGATCCTAGATCATAATGAATCAGATTACATGGAGAGGGGGGGACCTGATCCTATATCATAATGAATCAGATTACATGGAGAGGGGGGGACCTGATCCTATATCATAATGAATCAGATTACATGGAGAGGGGGGACCTGATCCTAGATCATAATGAATCAGATTACATGGAGAGGAGGGACCTGATCCTAGATCATAATGAATCAGATTACATGGAGAGGGGGGACCTGATCCTAGATCATAATGAATCAGATTACATGGAGAGGAGGGACCTGATCCTAGATCATAATGAATCAGATTACATGGAGAGGGGGGACCTGATCCTAGATCACAATGAATCAGATTACATGGACAGGAGGGACCTGATCCTAGATCATAATGAATCAGATTACATGGAGAGGGGGGACCTGATCCTAGATCATAATGAATCAGATTAAATGGAGAGGGGGGACCTGATCCTAGATCATAATGAATCAGATTACATGGAGAGGAGGGACCTGATCCTAGATCATAATGAATCAGATTAAATGGAGAGAGGGGGACCTGATCCTAGATCATAATGAATCAGATTACATGGAGAGGGGGGACCTGATCCTAGATCATAATGAATCAGATTACATGGAGAGGGGGGACCTGATCCTAGATCATAATGAATCAGATTACATGGAGAGGGGGGACCTGATCCTAGATCATAATGAATCAGATAACATGGAGAGGGGGGACCTGATCCTAGATCATAATGAATCAGATTACATGGAGAGGGGGGGACCTGATTCTATATCATAATGAATCAGATTACATGGAGAGGGGGGACCTGATCCTATATCATAATGAATCAGATTACATGGAGAGGGGGTCCTGATCCTAGATCATAATGAATCAGATTACATGGAAAGGAGGGACCTGATCCTAGATCATAATGAATCAGATTACATGGAGAGGGGGGACCTGATCCTAGATCATAATGAATCAGATTACATGGAGAGGAGGGACCTGATCCTAGATCATAATGAATCAGATTACATGGAGAGGGGGGACCTGATCCTAGATCATAATGAATCAGATTACATGGAGAGGAGGGACCTGATCCTAGATCATAGTGAATCAGATTACATGGAGAGGGGGGACCTGATCCTAGATCATAATGAATCAGATTAAATGGAGAGGTGGGACCTGATCCTAGATCATAATGAATCAGATTACATGGAGAAGGGGGACCTGATCCTATATCATAATGAATCAGATTACATGGAGAGGGGGTCCTGATCCTAGATCATAATGAATCAGATTACATGGAGAGGAGGGACCTGATCCTAGATCATAATGAATCAGATTACATGGAGAGGGGGACCTGATCCTAGATCATAATGAATCAGATTACATGGAGAGGAGGGACCTGATCCTAGATCATAATGAATCAGATTACATGGAGAGGGGGGACCTGATCCTAGATCATAATGAATCAGATTACATGGAGAGGAGGGACCTGATCCTAGATCATAGTGAATCAGATTACATGGAGAGGGGGGACCTGATCCTAGATCATAATGAATCAGATTAAATGGAGAGGGGGGACCTGATCCTAGATCATAATGAATCAGATTACATGGAGAAGGGGGACCTGATCCTAGATCATAATGAATCAGATTACATGGAGAGGGGGGACCTGATCCTAGATCATAATGAATCAGATTACATGGAGAGGAGGGGACCTGATCCTAGATAATAATGAATCAGATTACATGGAGAGGGGGGACCTGATCCTAGATCATAATGAATCAGATTACATGGAGAGGAGGGACCTGATCCTAGATCATAATGAATCAGATTACATGGAGAGGGGGGACCTGATCCTAGATCATAATGAATCAGATTACATGGAGAGGAGGGACCTGATCCTAGATCATAGTGAATCAGATTACATGGAGAGGGGGGACCTGATCCTAGATAATAATGAATCAGATTAAATGGAGAGGGGGGACCTGATCCTAGATCATAATGAATCAGATTACATGGAGAGGAGGGGACCTGATCCTAGATAATAATGAATCAGATTACATGGAGAGGGGGGACTTGATCCTAGATCATAATGAATCAGATTACATGGAGAGGAGGGGACCTGATCCTAGATAATAATGAATCAGATTACATGGAGAGGGGGGACCTGATCCTACATCATAATGAATCAGATTACATGGAGAGGAGGGACCTGATCCTAGATCATAATGAATCAGATTTCATTGAGAGCCGGATATATATAATATACCCTACAATTTTTTTCTATTTAATATGCCATAAACTATTGTTTTTTTTAACAGTTTCATAAAATCATTGTAATTAACCTGTTTGGGCTAGGGGGCAGTATTGAGAATTTTGGAAAAAATATGTTCCCATTTTTAACTGCCTCTTACACCAACTCAGAAGCTAGAATATGCATATTATTGTTCAGGTTTGGATAGAAAACACTCTGAATTTTCTAAAACTGTTTGAATGGTGTCTGTGAGTATAACAGAACTCCTATGGCAGGCAAAAACCTGACAAGGTTTCAAGCAGGAAGTACCCTGTCTGACAAGGAGTCGTGCGTCTTGCATCTTTTTATTGAAAAGTAAGGATCTTAGCTGTAACGTGACAATTCCCAGGGCTCCGATAGGCTCTCAGAGCCCGGGAAATAACTGAAGGTTTACGAGGGAGCCTCAGGCTGAAACACATTATCACCTTTTGTAAGTGGCTGCTCCGAGGACCTTTGAATGAGGCGCGTGCACGAGTCGCTCCTGAGGAGAAATTTTATTCGGCTGTTTAGGCTCAATGCATACTCCCGGTCGGAATATTATCACTTATCTACGAGTTAAATGGCATAAAAATTGGTTTTAAACAGCGGTTGACATGCTTCGAAGTACGGTAATGGAATATTTAGACATTTTTGACACGCCAATGCGCCATGCGCGGGACCGTGAAGAAGCATTCTGATAGTGTCTAGAACTCACGAACAAAACGTCGCTGTTTGGATATAACGATGGATTATTTGGGACCAAACCTACATTTGTTATTGAAGTAGAAGTCCTGGCAGTGTATTCTGATGAAGAACAAGCAAGGTAAGAACATTTTTCTTATAGGAAATGTGATTTGGTGGAGGCTGACCTGGGTGGGTATCTAAATAGCTAGCCCTGTAATGCCGGGCTATGTACTTAGATTATTGCAAAATGTGCTTCATCCGAAAAGCTATTTTAAAATCGGACATATCGAGTGCATAGAGGAGTAATGTATCTATAATTCTTAAAATAATTGTTATGCTTTTTGTGAACGTTTATCGTGAGTAATTTAGCAAACTGTTAGTAAATTCCCCGGAAGTTTGCGGGGGTTATGCTTTTTCTGAACGTCACATGCTAATGCAAAAAGCTGTTTTTTGATATAAATATGAACTTGATTGAACAGACATGCATGTATTGTATAACACAATGTCCTAGGTGTGTCATCTGATGAAGATCATCAAAGGTTAGTGCTGCATTTAGCTGTGGTTTGGGTTTATGTGACATTATATGCTAGCTTGAAAAACGGGTGTCTGATTTTTTCTGGCTGGGCACTCTGCTGACATAATCTAATGTTTTGCTTTCGTTGTAAAGCCTTTTTGAAATCGGACAGTGGGGTTAGATTAACGAGATTCTTGTCTTTAAATAACTGTAAAATAGTCATATGTTTGAGAAATTGAAGTAATAGTATTTCTAACGATTCAAAAATCGCGCCACTGGAATTTCAGTAGCTGTTACGTAGGTGGGACGAGTTCGTCCCACATACCCCAGAGAGGTTAACGAGATTCTTGTCTTTAAATAGCTGTAAAATAGTCATATGTTTGAGAAATTGAAGTAATAGTATTTCTAACGATTCAAAAATCGCGCCACTGGATTTCAGTGGCTGTTACGTAGGTGGGACGAGTTCGTCCCACATGCCCCAGAGAGGTTAACTTAATCATTATGACACACCCCTCTCTATTGTCATTGGTTGCACTAACTGCACTGTTCGTCTACATAACCTGGTTCAAGTATTGATGACATCACCCTGAAGAAGGCACAGTGATGCTGAGACGTTGGTAAATACCCAATACATTACTGGGAGTTTATATATGGCGTGTGGGATTCACTTTATTTTGATAGTTTATAACTCTTATGTATGTGCCATCTTTTTGTGTTTTTCAGGCAGCCAGGGAAAGAACTGAAAAAACTCACTAAAGAGTCAAGACAGAGACACCAGAAAGACCCAAGAAGACTTGGACGCAGCATCAGAGGACAGAGAGGGATGTTCAGAACTCACTCAGTCTGGTCAGTTGGTGAGGGTAGACTTGGAGGCTGCTTACCTGACATGGAGGAAGTCCCCCCTCCTCTCCCCTACCTTCCCTATACCCCCTCCTCTTCCCTACCTTCCCTATACCCCCTCCTCTCCCCTACCTTCCCTATACCCCCCTCCTCTCCCCTACCTTCCCTATACCCCCCTCCTCTCCCCTACCTTCCCTATACCCCCCTCCTCTCCCCTACCTTCCCTATACCCCCCTCCTCTCCCCTACCTTCCCTATACCCCCTCCTCTCCCCTACCTTCCCAATACTCCCTCCTCTACCCTACCTTCCCTATACCCCCTCCTCTCCCTACCTTCCCTATACCCCTCCTCTCCCCTACCTTCCCTATACCCCCTCCTCTCCCCTACCTTCCCTATACCCCCCTCCTCTCCCCTACCTTCCCTTACCCCCTCCTCTCCCCTACCTTCCCTATACCCCCTCCTCTCCCCTACCTTCCTTATACCCCCCCCCCCATTGTGTTGGACCATCATGTTTATTTGTTTGAATCTTGTCTTTGTTTGTGATCAGGTTAGAAGAGAATGACTCCTCAACCCAAGAGGCCCTGGAGCAGCTGTGATCAGGTTAGAATAGAATGACTCCTCAACCCAAGAGGCCCTGGAGCAGCTGTGATCAGGTTAGAAGAGAATGACTCCTCAACCCAAGAGGCCCTGGAGCAGCAGTGAGAGAGCAGCAGTGTGGAAACATTTGGGGAAATTTAAAGAAGGTTTCCTGGTAAAGAGGATTGACTGTTATGTAAAGGGTCAGAGTCACTGATGGGACAAAATATTAAGGATACCTTCCTAATATTGAGATATACCTGGTCAGTTTGTCATGGAAAGAAAGGTGTCCTTAATGTTTTGTGTAAATTACATAATAATTATACATTTATGGATTGTTTTATGTTGCCTTTTGTTTTCTCTTTATTCAACCTGCCATCTACCCACCTGGGGACTGAGGGTTATGAGAGAACCCCCACATCACTAGCTTCTCTTTATTCAACCTGCCATCTACCCACCTGGGGACTGAGGGTTATGAGAGAACCCCCACATCACTAGCTTCTCTTTATTCAACCTGCCATCTACCCACCTGGGGACTGAGGGTTATGAGAGAACCCCCACATCACTAGCTTCTCTTTATTCAACCTGCCATCTACCCACCTGGGGACTGAGGGTTATGAGAGAACCCCCACAATACTAGCTTCTCTTTATTCAACCTGCCACCTACCCACCTGGGGACTGAGGGTTATGAGAGAACCCCCACATCACTAGCTTGCATGTTCTGCAGCCTTGAAAAGATAAGGAGGGGACGACTGGAAGGCAGGTTGGCATTTATTGTCATGAATCTTGTTCTGGAGGCAGGTTGGCATTTATTGTCATGAATCTTGTTCTGGAGGCAGGTTGGCATTTATTGTCATGAATCTTGTTCTGGAGGCAGGTTGGCATTTATTGTCATGAATCTTGCCCTGGAAGCAGGTTGGCATTTATTGTCATGAATCTTGCCCTGGAGGCAGTTCAGCAAAGTGGTTACTAGCTGGCACAGGCACAAAGTAATACAATCAGATTTTAATCCTAACCTCAACCCTAACCACACTGCTAATCCTTCCCTTAAATTAAGACCATAAAACAACATTTTCCACAGCCAATTCTGACTTTGCAGCTGACATATCTAGAGGAAATTGCACAGTTCAGCCTCCAGGTCAAGATTCATGACAAACGTCAACATGAGACAGGGAGAAGCAATGTAAAAATCAATAACGAAATTGTTTTCACAATTAACATGCTTTTTCTTGTTTCAAGTATGTTTTATTATGAAAAGTACAATATAACCATGTATACTTGTACAACTATGGAGCGTATGTCCACATATAATTGTACAATTTGTTTTTCCAACATAAAAGACAAGAAATGATCACATTGGTATTTTAACGGTGTTATTGTAAGAGTTTAAATGTTTAAACAGAGGATACATCTAAACCAGGATAAAACAAGTGCAGTATGTTCTGAGAATGTTACTTTAACGTCGACTCATAACGTCACACTATAACTTCATGGGAGTCTTGTGGAAAGACTGCATGTTGTTTTGGGTGGATTGAGTGACGTCTTCATCAACATTTTGCAGAATATTCCTGTAATATTTTCACCTCTTGTCGGCTGCAGACATTCATAAGGAGTTCCAGTAGTTTATTTGCCATTTGCAGGTATTAAAAGTAATACATACATTGTAATTCCTTGTTGGATCTCTCTCACATACAGGACAGTACATACCAGAGGAGGCTGCTGAGGGGAGGACGGCTCATAATAATGTCTGGAACAGAGTGAATGAAATGGAACACATGGAAACCACGTGTTTGATACCATTCCACTTATTCCACTCCAGCCATTACAAGCCTGTCCTCCCTAAATAAGGTCCCACCAACCTCCTGTGGTACAAACACAAACAGTAAAATATATCATAAAAAATGAAAAGTGGTAAAAGATCAGAAAATATTACAAGCCTGTCACGTGTGAGTGTCCAGTGTGTGTGTGTCAGTGTTTATGTGTGTCCAGTGTGTGTGTGTGTCCAGTAAGTGTGTGTGTCCAATGTGTGTGTGTTTCCAGTGTGTGTGTTTGTCCAGTGTGTGTGTGTCCGTGTGTGTCCAGTGTGTTTCCAGTGTGTTTGTATGTCCAGTGAGTGTGTTTATGTGTCATTCCAGTGTTTGTGTGTGTGTGTGTGTGTGTCTGTGTGTCCAGTGAGAGTGTGTGTTTGTGTGTCCAGTGTGTTTGCCCAGTGTTTGTGTGTATGTGTGTTTGTCCAGTTTGAGTGGGTGGCCAGCGTGTGTGTGTGTGTCCAGTGTGTGTGTTCAGTGTGTGTGTGTTCAGTGGGTGTGTGTTCAGTGGGTGTGTGTGTGTGGGTGTCCAGTGAGTGTGTGTGTGTGTGTTTCAGTGTGTGTGTGTTCAGAGTGTGTCCAGTGTGTGTGTGTTCAGTGTGTGTGTGTGTCCAGTGTGTGTCCAGTGTGTGTGTGTTCAGTGTGTGTCCAGTGTGTGTGTGTGTTCAGTGTGTGTCCAGTGTGTGTGTGTGTTCAGTGTGTGTGTGTGTTCAGTGTGTGTGTGTGTGTTCAGTGTGTGTGTGTGTGTTCAGTGTGTGTGTGTGTTCAGTGTGTGTGTGTGTGTGTCCAGTGTGTGTCCAGTGTGTCCAGTGTGTGTGTGTGTGTGTCTCCAGTGTCTGTGTTCAGTGTGTGTGTGTTCAGTATGTGTGTGTCCAGTGTGTGTGTGTATGTCCAGAGTGTGTGTGTGTGTTTCAATGTGTGTGTGTGTGTGTGTGTGTGTGTGTGTGTGTGTGTGTGTGTGAGTATGTGCCCAGTGTGTGTGTGTGTGTGTGTGTGTGTTCAGTGTGTGTGTGTGTGTGTGTGTGTGTGTGTGTGAGTGTGTGTGTGTGTGTGTGTGAGTATGTGCCCAGTGTGTGTGTGTGTGTGTTCAGTGTGTGTGTGTGTGTGTGTGTGTGTGTGTGTGTGTGTGTGTGAGTATGTGCCCAGTGTGTGTGTGTGTGTGTTCAGTGTGTGTGTGTGTGCCCAGTGTGTGTGTGTGTGTGTGTGTGTGTGTTCAGTGTGTGTGTGTGTGTGTGTGTGTTCAGTGCGTGTGTGTGTGTTCAGTGTGTGTGTGTGTTCTGTGTGTGTGTGTGTGTTCAGTGTGTGTGTGTTCAGTGTGTGTGTGTGTGTTCAGTGTGTGTGTGTGTTCAGTGTGTGTGTGTGTGTGTCCAGTGTGTGTGTCCAGTGTGTGTGGGTGTGTCCAGTGAGTGTGTGTGTGTCCAGTGTGTGTGTGTGTGTGTGTGTGTGTGTTCAATGTGTGTGTGTGTTCAGTGTGTGTGTGTGTTCAGTGTGTGTGTGTTCAGTGTGTATGTGTGTGTGTGTCCTGTGTGTTTGTGTGTGTCTAGTGTGTGTGTCCAGTGTGTGTGTGTGTCCAGTGTGTTTGTGTGTGTGTCCAGTGTGTGTGTGTGTTCAGTGTGTGTGTGTGTTCAGTGTGTGTGTGTGTGTTCAGTGTGTGTGTGTTCAGTGTGTGTGTGTTCAGTGTGTGTGTGTTCAGTGTGTGTGTGTGTGTGTGTTCAGTGTGTTTGTGTTCAGTGTGTATGTGTGTGTGTGTCCTGTGTGTTTGTGTGTGTCTAGTGTGTGTGTGTGTCCACTGTGTGTGTGTGTGTGTGTGTCCAGTGTGTGTGTGTGTGTGTCCAGTTATTATTTCAGGGACACTGAAGAGCCAACATAATAAACCCTAAATCCTGGATAGAGGGGCTCAGTGAATGTGGAGGTGAATGTGATCAGGTGGGTCAGTGTGTCAGAGGAGGCTCTATAGAAGGACAGAGTGCCGGCTGGCCAGTCCAGATACACTCCTACTCTGTGGGAGCTGGAGGAGGGGACGTCTATGGTAGTGGAGTTATTATTATACCAGGCAGAGTAACTGTTGTCATCGCAGAACAGACTCCAGGACTTGTCATTGTATCCAAGACAACAGTCCTCACCCCTTCCTCTCCTGCTGATTCCTTTATATGTCACTCCTATATCAGCCCCCCCACTCCACTCTGCCTCCCAGTAACAGCGCCCAGTCAGACCCTCTCTACACAGCACCTGTCTACAGTCCTCAAATCTCTCTGGGTGATCAGGATACGGCTGCTTCTCTCTCCTCCATGTCACCTTTCTGTTCTCCTC